>NC_064042.1:12384324-12459352 GCF_932526225.1 Nematostella vectensis | reverse complement strand
GGGAGGAACGGATGCCGACATCAGAACCCGTATTGGTAAAGCCCGAGCAGCGTTCCATCAACTAAAGAACATCTGGGGATCCAGCGAGATCAGCATCACCACCAAGATCAGGCTCTTCAACACCATCATAAAGCCAATACTACTCTACGGAGCCGAGACCTGGAGAAACACCGTCACCACCATGAAGAAAATCCAGGTTTTCATCAACACCTGCCTGAGGAAGATCCTAAAGATCCGCTGGCCCGACAAGATCAGCAACGAGGAATTATGACAGCGTACAAAGCAGCAGCCTGTTGATCAAGACGTCCTTCACAGACGCTGGCGATGGATTGGCCACACCCTTCGAAAGCCTGCAACCAACATCACAAGACAATCCCTCACTTGGAATCCCAAAGGAAAGAGGAAGAGAGGGAGGCCTCGTAACACCTGGCGCCGAGATTTGGATGCAGACGCCAAGCATATGGGCAAGACGTGGGGACAGCTGGAGAGACTGGTTAGACATTTAAGCACATGAATTATTGCCCGTATAACCCATCGGGGAGATTTTCCTAAGCATCCGCTCAAGCGCCCCAAAAAATACTCGTAGCACAACAAGTTTAACTCCACATGTTTCCCATCAGAACCATTTTATCCCCAGCAACCGAGGGGTATAACACTCTTGGTTTAGAAATCTAAGAGTCGTGTCATTATTTAGCGGGTGGTAGTGGGGGGGGGGGCTATGATTTTTGCAAAAAAATATGCGAAAAAAAGGTCCTCCCATTGGACACGCCCCTCCCCCAGCCATAGGGTAAAAAAATAGGACCCCATACAAAAGCATCCCACACAAATGTGTGTGTGTGTGAATGGGTTTAGCCGTATTTATCACAGATCAGACGCTGTGGCATTGTATGTAATAAATAGAGTTATTGTATTGGAATTTGTAGCTTTTAAGAGACACGTTTTTTAAATAAATTCATTTGCTGGAAACCCTTTATTAAGCTTAGAATTGCATGTAAGTTCTTTAAGCTTTCCCTTAGTCCATTGCAGCAATCCCTTGGAGCTCATTTCGGAACTGCTCGCAATCGTTTCGTGTCCTGGGGTAAGTTTTAAGGGGTTTGAGGTGGGGGGGGGGGGGGGGGGGGTTAAGGTGTGCACCAGTGCCCTACCCCTTGCTCCGCCCCTGCAAAAAAATCGGATGTTGTCTATCATAACCTATCTTCTCCTCTTAACTTCCCTGCTTAGTGGCCCCATATCTGCTCTTTTTACGACTTCCTCAACAAATGTTGAGTATTTAAGTTGGAAAACGTCCAGCATTTTCTCCCTTAATCATCTTTCAGGTCTCACAAAACTGAGAGTACCGGTGCCTTATATACCGTCGTCTATGGATTTTTTTCAAGCTACATATTCTTGTTACTATAGCGCATACACCCCTTGCCTATTATATATTTTTAGGTCTTTTACTCCAACAAAGACTACATATAAAGACCAACATCATTAACTTTTTATCCATATTCCTTTTGCACTTGTTTTCCTTGTATTCCTTTTGCACTTGTCTTTTGTACAAATAACGGCCCACCCGAGTACGGCAAATCCTACAGGACCCACAATGCTGGACAAAACTGTTGTCGCCTTTTTTGATTTTCCACTGCATAGGGGTTTCAATGTTACCCACTCCTCCTGCCCGCTTCTCCCCCCTCCCCCCAGTACAATGTTGTCCAATTCGGGGTGTAAATCTTAGGAATTCAGCACGGTTACATCCAACATTAGAAAGGGGGAAGGGAGGTTTCACTGACATGATCATGCACTGATCATGCACTCTTGGTGACACTTGATGTTTTCCCGCTTTTTTTCCAAGCTTGTACCACTTCGTGAAGGGGGCTTGTATAAAGTGGACCTTTCTGCTGTCTCCACTCATTATCGACATCGCGGCGCGTTATTTACAATATGCACCATCTTCGGAGGGGCTGTAGGCCATCCATGGGTATTCTTGAAGGTAGCGCCTCTGAATGCCTCGTTCACAACCGTGGATTTATCGGGTTGAAAAAACGGGCTGGGGGGCGCGGCGCGGGTTATTCCCGCTTGTACGAAACCCCCCAGTCCGGACGCGCCCGGCCTTCATACACAGTTGCCCCAGTTGTTTATGAACGTGAACCCCTATCTGCTTCCCCAGACGGTATACCCCAGGCCACGGAAAACGGGATGGGGGGCGCGGCAAGCCGAACGGCGGGAGCCAGTCGGGTTTCACTTTATCGGACAGTACCATCTTACCATGTACATAACTGACAAACACTGAATATGCCTCACCATGTTGTATTATCATTATAATAATTCAAGACAAATACGAAATGTAACTTAAATTAAATAGTATTTCTAAGTTACATTTAAGTGGGGCACTTATAGTCAGTATCATTTTTAAGTAGGAATAAGCTTTAATTTCATTATACTAGTGGTTTGAGTTTCTAAACATCACATTTTTTAGGCAAATGTCAGGAGGCATTCGGGATTTTCTGTTTCCTTTAACCAAGTGTTTTGTACTTGTGGGATATAGAACAACGATGCTAAATTGTTATTCGCATTATCATAGGATAACTTAGCAAGGGCGTAGCCAGGGGGGGTGGCCCGCCCCACACCCCCCCTTCTAGCAGCCAGAAATGCGGTAAATGTAAAATACAGGAGAAAATTTCTTGAAAGGACCTTTTGGGCACCTCCCTGTTAAAAACCATGGCTACGCCGCTGCTTACTGGACGAAATAAGGAATTTAAATAAATTCAAGACAAATACGAAATGTAACTTAAATTAAATAGTATTTCTAAGTTACATTTAAGTGGGGCACTTATAGTCAGTAGCATTTTTAAGTAGAAATAAACTTAAATTTCATTATACTAGTTGGACTTGGTATTAGAATAGAGTAGTTTAGGGACGAGGTCAAAACAATTCTCCAAACTAGGGACCTGACCTTTAAAAAAAGGTGGATGGGTGGCGGGTGATACCCCCCCCCCTCCCCTCACATGGTGACGAGGAATCATCCAAGCTAGGGACCCGGCTTTTAAAATAGGTTGCTAGTGGCGGGTGATACCCCCCCCCCCCCCCCCCCACACACACACACAGTTGTTGCAACATACACTTGATACACTGCCTATGCAAGCCAATCACAATCCGTATATTTGGGTCGCGACCGTTTCATGGTATATAGTATCCTTTTGCAGTACTAGGTTTTGTAAGTCGTTGTGGCCTTTAGACTTCATGGAAATACGCGACACGGCCCAAATTACAGATATTTCCAGCTGTGCTTCAAGACATCTACTGTAGATTTTCTGTTAAGATTCCCAAAGGACTTCTAAAGCAAACACAAATAAAACAGCCTAACAGACATATGCAGTAGCAGACCACTCTGCGGCAACTCTTATCGGCAATAATATCGCTTTTGCATTGCCAGGCATAATCCGTGGTTTCCTGATAGCAAAAGCTTAATTTCTTTATATTTTACTGGGCTGGCGTTCGCAAGGCCCACTTATATAGAATGATCTAGAGAAATTACCCTTCACTTTGTGACTGTATAATAATAGATTATCATATATCTACAGTGACTCAAGAAACTTGATTACGCACTAAACTAGTCACATCCTATTTTCTAAAAGCCAATTGAAGAAATCTAAGGCCGCTCCTAGCCTCCTCCCTCTCTGCAGGCATCTCTAGGTCTAGGTGCTGGAAAATTCAAAACTTAACAAATAGAGAATCTAAGGGTATGGGCAAAGAAAGTAGCTGTTATCGTTACTTATTCTTTTTGAATGAACAATACTGACACAATTTCGATCCGAGATTGGTTCCCATATCGTTTCGTGATAACTGAAATTAATTGTTAGTTAGATAATGGAAAACCACAGTAGAAACAGTACATGATTTTCAACATTATCTACATGTGCCTGGGAAGCCATTCAAGATTTCAGTACTGGGTTAATTCATTGTTACTGTTAACTCATCCATATTCAATAGGTGATTCGACCAATCGGATGCCCCTTTGTAGACACGTGAGTAGGCTTTTACATAGGCAAGTCCACACCGATATAACTGTGTAGTAAAATCCTTACGTGTCCGAATCAGTTTCTCTAAATCAATAACAAACAGCGCTATGCTGTTCTTTTGCCGGATCCTTATTTTCTCTTACTATTTGCCATTTCGTGTAATTTCTGATCGACTTTGGATTACACAGTCTTCCAAAGTATTTTTGGTCTTCAGTCTCTGGAGTTTGGCGGTATAAACTGCGACTTCGGAGGCATGTTTTTGTGAACTCAACAGCGCTCGAGGAATGCCTGAATTTATTTCATTTCAAAAAAATTTGTTTCATTGTCTACTCTGTGTCTACTGTAGTTATCTGGATTCCCAGGAACGCAACATGCATACTTTCGACTTTTCATCATCTAATCAATGAAGTACTATTTTATGCATTGAGTGCTCTTGAGTATATTTTTAATTCACTGATGGACAAGCTTTGTCTCCCTGATGAACATAGACTTTGTGTTTCCACCTCAATTGGTCAACGCGCCTATTGAAATTGGATGAGTTAATCGTAACAGTGAAACTGGACCACTGGACTTAGCACCGAATTCTTGAAATGCCTTCCCAGTCGCAAGTAACATTCGCATGACGAAATTTTATACCCGATAAAACACTGCTACTACTGCTCGTGTTTTAAATAGTACATAGATACTAAATGAAGGGAAAATTCTTGCTGAACATTCTATTTATTGTGTATGAGCCTTACAAACAATAGCCATCAGCGGAAAATAAAGAAAACCACGGATTATGCCTGGCAAAACTCAAAAGCGATAATTGCCGATAAGAGTTGCCGCAGAGTGGTAGCTGGGAAATCTTTACATAAAATCTACAGTAGATATCTTAAAGCGCAGCTGATAATATCTGTAATTTGGCCCGTGTCGCGTATTGTCCCGAAATAAAAATAATCATTTGAACCATGAGTCCCTGAACTTGCTCGCATCCTTTCAGTGAGCCAGGATCTTATTACAGCAAGTGTCCGATGTCAGCTAGGCTAGCCTCTGCTTTGGTAGAATACTATTCGCCTTCAGTATGGTTGATCATACTAATCAATGTCATTTTAACAGTTAATAAATGGGACAGTTTTCCGTGGAAAAGAGGTTTACCGCTCGGAACCAAGTATAATAGAGAATTAGACCTTATGTGATTATAGATAATAAAGCGCTTTTGACCTTTCAAACGACGCGCTATTTAACCGCCGCCGCCTGGTAAATAAGTAACACGACCCGAGCGGTGAGATTTTTTTCTTCCCCATTATATAAAAAATAAAAGACAATTTACTAGGGACAGTGATGATGAATCCCACCTTATCAAAACAAATCCAACCACCAACGTCCTCAGCTGGGACTGCTTTGGACTTGTCATCACAAGGGAAATGTACACAAAATTCCTGAATGGCGTTTTTCGCACGTATTTCTTTTGAGGGGATTCCGACCTACCGTTTCAACTTGTAGCTTAATTAACTTTTTATTTGATCAGCAAGAAATCCCGAAACTCTGAAAAATAGTAATTTCCGAATAAATTCACTGAAGAGCTGGCAGGCTTGCTATAGTGGTAATACATTTGTTTATTACACTTGAACAAGCTTTAATTCGTGACTCTACGTTTTACAATAACCACACAAAGTAGACTGACAAAGTAGTATGAAACTTAAGCGCCTGTTTCAGCTGGAACGGAAATATAGCAGCCAATCACGTATGATCGGTGTTTATACCTGAGCGGAACCATCTCTTCTAGGCACGTCTTTCGATCATAGTTAGCTACAGGCGCTGTTTTCAAACTTACATTCTGAGCTACATTAATGCCATTCCTGATGGATCCTACTAGTGAAACGTTAAGAAGAATCGTCTTTAATTCACCTTTAGATGCAATATCGTGGCTACAAACGGAGAGACTCCTTGCTAGAGAAACGTCGTGCGCTCATCACGACCCGCCTATTCCAATGAGACTAACAGAGTGTCCAGACCGTTCCGACGGCTACAAGTGGTAAGCACACAGACATTAAATCTAAAACAGCAGAAATAGAAATTAAGACTTTATTATAGGAATTATGATTTTTAAGTGACATATGAATACCAGTTGCGAATCCTCCATGAATGTACATTTTGATTTGCTGGCTAAAGCATTATTAAGCCATAAACTAATATCATGTGATACAATACTATGAAAGAAGGCAAATAACGCCGCCATGGCGAGCCACTGGAATAATCCATTTCCATCGGCTAAATCAGGCGAAGTAACCAAGCAATCAAAATACCTCTATAACATATCAGACTACATTCGTTGGTTGTTATTTGAAGTTTACTTGCAAATGATAAGCAATATCAAAGAAGTGGGAACTGCAATAAGGGAATATTGTCCCCATTAACCACTTACTGTGGCCTATGCTGTGACAAACATACACCAGTCACTAGATCATGTTATGCTTTGAAAACTTATTTCAACATACAATATCATATCCTTTGTGATTATATGTTATCTTGCACCCTTCAAGGCGATGCCCAACTTGCCACAGAAGAACCTCTGTGAGGATGGGATCCTTCTTTGGGGAATTCCCAAGGATACGCCTTGCTACTATGGTAGAGGCGATTCACCACTGGGCGAAAAAAATAAAGCAGAAGACATCTGCAGAGATGCTTGGAATAAGCGAGCGAGTTGTAGGGAAGATATCGTCACGTCTGAGGGATATCTGCGCCGAGGACTTAAGACGACGCCCTGTTATTCCTTTTGGTGGGCCAGGCATCATTTGCGAGATTGATGAGAGCTTATTCAACCACAAAGCAAAGGTAAAGCTCAAGGAAGCTCAATTCCACCAATATGTATGTTCAAGCAACAAAAAGGTGTGGGCCTCCCCACTTTACTGAGCGGATTTATATATCAACGTTTTTTTTAACCAACGGGTTTCAGGCGGTACATAAGCAACCGACAACAAATTTGTTGAACAGTTTAAGGTTTTATTTGATTAAATATTTAGATATTGATAAATGAAGTCACTTTGCTTCCAATTACTATAACACAGAACTGGAACTGTCTATCTATGATTACAGTACAACCGCGGGAGACGACCGGCAGATGCCAATTGGGTGTTCGGAGTACTCTCCACAGAACATTTCCCTTCAAGAGGCTACTTCCGGGTGGTACAGAGAAGGGATGCAGCGACACTCTTGCCAATCATCGAACAGGCGCTGCTGCCTGGCTCGACTGTACACACGGATGACTGGGCAGCATACCGTCAACTACAGGCCCGATTGCCAAATGTGGTAGCGGACCACGGGGTTGTTGTACACCGGTATAATTTTGTCGACCCAATTACCGGTGTACACACCCAACACGTGGAGTCTGCATGGAACCGCCTCAAAAGTGTTATCAAAGAGCGGCGGGGTGTGAGGCGGGTAGACTTGCAGAGTTTCCTGGACGAGCAGTGCTGGAGAGACTGGCGCACCTCCAACAGGAGAATATTCTATCCTCTTCTAAGCGTTTTGCGTTTACATTTTCCTCTCTAATAACTAATAAACATTTCAAGAACGAATCATCTACAATAAAGTATTGAAGCTTAAAGTATTTTGTTTTATATATAAGCTTACAATTTGCCATTGTTTGCTCCTGTCGAGGAGCGCCTTTGCCCTATACAGCATAGCCAATGGAAAGAAAACCAGGAAAACCACGCCGTTAGATGAAAACTTGGCTACAATGAGCCCCTGGCAAGGGTGACATCTCGGGCTTGGTCCCGATAATACCACATCTTGTGGGGGGACCAAGATGCCCTCATTTAACCTCTCGAACTAAAATAATACAGCCACAGCGTCCTCCGTAGAAATATCACGCGACGAATTATAAAAGAAGCCATTCAATGCCTTATCTTCATTCAGAATTTTCTCTCTTTTGACAAACGAGTCAATCTTCCGTTTACAGGTTTTGCATATTCTTCTGGGAATAGCTGATCTGAGTTTACCAAAAATTTTTGTAGCATTTTCTTCGAATCCAACTGTGCGATATTTACATTGAAGAAACTCGCCTGCCCAGATGTCTTGAAATTAATCCCACAAACAAGACAAAACTCGTCTTTGCTGCGTTTGTTGTTCAATCTTTTTAGTGACGTTTTAGGTGATTGAAATTGAACAGTTGTTTCCTTTTTTCGAAGAGGAGAACTAACCGGAGTTTGATTCATGATTTCCGACTAAACCCATGCAAACATATTAGCATATTGACAGCTTTCGCGCGATGGTACGGGTTTTGGCACATCGGTCGCTTATTAACGCTCACGAATGCGAAACAGAAACAGTTTAGACCCATGGCAGAGGTATCTTTTCCTCGCGAACTCCAGCCCAGCGAAATACAGAGAAAAGAGGCCTCTGTTAGCAGGGAAGATGGATCCCACCTTATCAAAACAAATCCAACCACCAACGTCCTCAGCTGGGACTGCTTTGGACTTGTCATCACAAGGGAAATGTACACAAAAGCGGCAGAGAATCTATTTGATAAAATGCTTTAGCCTGTTAGCTGACTTTTACGGGGCTTTCCTTTTAGTTTCATTGAAGGCAAGAATTTAACTATAAAATCAGTCTGATCTCTGTGTTGCATTCGTTAATGGCACACGGTGTCGCAACGTGAGTTAGCCGAAGTCCGGTCAATGAATAACTTGACAATTTGCTTGAGAAACGATAATTTTTGTGTTCCTGCACTTGCAACACTTGAAAGCCATTGTGATCCCAATCAATTTCCTCTAATCATCTCCGTCTTAAGCAAGTATTTTTGCCTTTGGAGCTGAACTCAAGATTAGTTTAACATCAACAATAGGACACAAAGGACTACTTATCGTTATATAGCCCTCCGGAATTATATGAAATTTGCTATCTAAAATTTGTAATCAGGGAGTAAGAAACTTTATTTTAGTTAGCTGAGAGACATGATTGAGTCATTTTTAGTAAATGAAGATAAAACGTATTTCAGAGCTCTACATTTTATTTTCCGTTTAGAGTGTCATTAGAGCGTACCCTGTGTACCAGAGGCTCCGAGCTTCGCGGTGTTCGTTCCATACTTGAGAATTAAGGTTTTTTTTTAACAAAACGAATAATCATGGAAAAACTTTGCCAAATTTATGACACTCACCGCATCCGTATAAGAATTGTTGGTTTCACGATGATGACGTTAATCTGTTGGACGTGTATCAAATGGCAAAAAAGCTGTCCAATGTGTTATTCCTGAATGGCGTTTTTCGCACGTATTTCTTTTGAGGGGATTCCGACCTACCGTTTCAACTTGTAGCTTAATTAACTTTTTATTTGATCAGCAAGAAATCCCGAAACTCTGAAAAATAGTAATTTCCGAATAAATTCACTGAAGAGCTGGCAGGCTTGCTATAGTGGTAATACATTTGTTTATTACACTTGAACAAGCTTTAATTCGTGACTCTACGTTTTACAATAACCACACAAAGTAGACTGACAAAGTAGTATGAAACTTAAGCGCCTGTTTCAGCTGGAACGGAAATATAGCAGCCAATCACGTATGATCGGTGTTTATACCTGAGCGGAACCATCTCTTCTAGGCACGTCTTTCGATCTTAGTTAGCTACAGTCGCTGTTTTCAAACTTAGCATTTTAGCTCCAACAACCGACGCACATCTAAGCCAAGATGTACATACTTTATTAAATTTCTGAGTAGCATGATACCAAAAATCGGACTCACTAGACTATACTAGCGGCATTCAAAGACTACAAAGGCCTGCCATTGTGGCTTTCTTTTTATAAACGCGCACAAATATAGACTCACGCACACACAACAAAAGAAAACCCAGTAAAACCCATAAGTTAAATATTAATATAGTGAAATATTAAAGTAAATATGTCAACCACATCATGGGGTATCGTATATCTGTGTTTATTATCCGGTATTTTCTACCCGATGCTTTATCCGGTATTTTTTACCCGATGTTTTATCGGGTATTTTTACCCGATGTTTTGGATGTTTTATCGGGTATTTTTACCCGATGTTTTATCGGGTATTTTTACCCGATGTTTTATCGGGTATTTTTACCCGATATTTTATCGGGTATTTTTACCCGATGTTTTATCAGGTATTTTTACCCGATGTTTTTACCCGATGTTTTATCGGGTAATTTACCCGATATTTATTATCGGGTTTTTACCCGATGTTTTGTATCTACCCGATAACCGGGTACGGGTTGGTTTTCTTATCGGGTATTTTCATTTACCCGTTGTTTTACCGCCATGGCCTTAAAGCTCATCGGGTATTTTCAGTTACCGGTGTTTTACCACCATGGCCCTAAAGCTCAATTGGTCCAATAATTTATTGAGCATGCAAAACATACCATATAGGCATGGAACCATTCCAAAAACATACTTTCCATATGTTGCAAGTCGCTCCAACTAATAGAGCCTAAGACCACAGAGTGCCTGAGTCATATGTTTGCAAAGTTCAAGTGTGTTCGCGCATAAGCTTGGGGGAAAAAAACAGAGAAATTTGACACAAATCAACCAGAGCAAGTACAACCTGTACACAAGTGGCTCCAAGGAAATGAATGACATGGTGGACTATTTTATGTATAACGGTCCACAAGGTGATGCCAGGAATGTTCAGGTTGGGGATGCGAGTGGCATGTTTGATCATAAACCTCTTTATGCAGATTTTAAGCAATCAAACGTACCATCACCATCGCTACCATCACCCCCATCATCATCACCATCATCATCACCACCACGATGCTTGCGAGTGAGCTGTGACAGTCCTCCCACTAATACTCAACACGATACTGACTGACCAAGGTGATACCAAAGAGAAATCATTCAATTTGGGAGGCTCTTTTAAGTCTTTGTAAAAAAGCATTAGATCTGAATGTGCTCTCGACTACGCATACGATCAATGCGGAAAATGTCAGCGTCACCTTCGACATAAGCACTAATGCGCTGCAGATTCAAGGCTCTGGCGCCGAAGGAGTTGAAGAGCAGCTTTCTAGCTTGTTAGGCCCCGACACAGTACTTGCTCAGAAATTAAACTCCACAAATATACCTCATAACATGCATTACATATTGATGCACCCACCCTTTGGCCTTTTTTTAGAAACTTTGGATCCACCCATACAGGCTAATAAAAAATAAATGCAATGGAGGCAAATCCTAAAGTACTGAAAGTTTCTAATGTCAAACCAAACCATGTTCATTGGGATCTATGTTGGGGGCAGAGAGGAATAAATATACAAATAAACAAAAAGTCAATTGGGAGCGGAGAAATGGATAAATGTGACTATTTAAACAAAATGTTACTCTATTCTAAAACATCTATAATAATAATGCAATAATAACTTGACTGAGCACTTTCCTAGTATTTTTCCCTTCCCTATTGATATATATATATATATATATATATATATATATATATATATATATATATATATATATATATATATATATATATATATATATATATATATATATATATATATATAAAACTGTTTTCTTTGCAAATTTATTATTGAAAAAGCACAAGTTTGTTGTTATCTTTATATAATTTAAGTACTTTGATCTAATAAAACCCTCTTCCCTTTATAGAAGTATAGAACTTGTATCAAAGCTACATTCTGACCAGCTTTGCCCTCGCAAAGAAACAAATAATGAATGAAACAGCATTCCAAAAATATAATAATATAGTTATACATCTCAGGTGCCATATGGAAGTTTTGTCTATCACCAACTGGTAATACTCTATCACCAAGAATATTACAGTCATGCATTACTTATTGGTGCACCCACCCTTTAGCATGTTGCCTGCTGTTTTATAGAAACCCTGGATCCGCACATGCTAATGCTACTCCAAAATTAAATGCAATGGAGAAGAACAAATTTACTTGGGAAGCAAATTCTAAAAAAAAAAAATCCTTGATGTTACTAAAAGTAATGCTAAAAGAAAATGTCCTATTTCAAACCTAACATATTTTAATTTATTTAGGGTGCAGAGGGGAAACTGCAAATAATATCAATTGCATACAAAAATAGTCAGCAGAGAAAAAAGGGAGAAATGGGAGTATATCTTTGATAAAAAATAACAATAATGCAACAACACTCTCCTAACATTTCCCCTTCCCTCATTATCTTTAGGTTGATAGATAAATGTTTTCTTTACAGATTTATCATTGAGAGCAAGTATCTTCCTCTAAAAAACCTATTACACTTATACAGTTGTATAAGTAAGAAAGTAAGAAGTAAGAAATCCCCTACTATATTATCCTAATATTTGCCTATTATTATGCCTTTCAGCCTAGAATCAATCATAGCCCTCAGGTAGTCCTTGGTTGGTTTTACCTAGATAAAAGTGAAAACAATAGTGGTGAAGTACAGAATTAGCTGGATATACACAAATGAAACGTTAATTTTTTTTATTGAACATTTGGTAACCGTTTGTTATATAATACTGAAACCCTAATTTTACTAGATGTGTAACATATTCTATTTATTTTCTATGAGAAATTATGTGCTACGTACACAAAAAGACATTTTGGACTATTATGTGCCATCTAGCCTACTGCCACAGTATAACAACAAGGAAGAGGTAAAGTAACTCTGATTATGGTTTGCATCTCAACATCAAACACTATGCTTTTCATCACTAACAATGCTGTAATTTATCCACAGAGAGTTTTTGTGTGACATTCATCAACTTCAACTAGCAAATATAAAGCCACTGAACAAATTGCTAAGATGCTTTAGTATAATTTCACTAGTCACTTTCGAAAATGGGGCGTTTTCATTGGCTGAAATCTTGACAACATCATGCGATAGTTACTAATTAGTAACTATTGGATCTCTGGCCAAAACAAAACAATGGCGACCAGATTTGCAAATGTGACGGACGAAGAAATAGGGGAATTTAAAGAAAACGCCATACCCAAAAAGTTAAACTTTTCCGAGTTAAACTCTTTCGAGGAAGGTCTCAAAAGTTTGTTTTCTTAACCCAATATTACAAGGCTTTGTTTTTAATTTTATTCAAAACTTTTACACTAAAACTTTTGCTGTTTTGCAACAAATTGCGATAAATGTTTATATTATTTTGTGTCCAACAGAATGGTTTCAGCAGCAAACCGAATTTACGACTGAGTTTGTAAATATGTGGGAAAAAAATGAATAAATGCCTCTCAAGGTTTTATGTTTCGGTGCGAAAGTCCGACGGGAGCCACAAACAAAACATCGATGTTGTCAGTCAGAGCCCCCATCAGGGGAAAATCACATACGTGGTATCAGGCCCTTCAGAACATGGTGAAGCACCTAGGCGTAAACGCCCAAGGAAAAGCGTAGATTATAATCCAGACCATCATGGCAGGAGTATTGTAATTCCTGGATCCGTAATTGATATGGTTGGTGGTAATTCAAAAGACGATCTCCTAACTTTTGTTTCAAGTTTACAATTTACAGGCTTTGTTGGGCATTTGACGTGGAGGACATCTCTTAGGTTGAGCGTGTATTCTGAGGACGAGCGCATAATTATAAGGAATATGTCCAGCATGATCGGCAACATCAAGAAGCATGATGGCAGGTTTGGCCTTAGGCAACATTTAGAGATTGCCAAACAGATTGAAATCATAAGTAACACACACGGTCGTCACACGTATTGTATAGCCAACGATTAGTTTGGTCCAGGTAAGCCGATTCCAGACTTGAGCTTTGCATACGTTAAAGAAATATTGCGTGTTAGCTGGACAGTCCATCGTTATCCCGTGCTGTCACGAGTCCAGCTCAGGTGGGTAGAAGCTATCAGATTTCTCCCAGTTATTTCACAAGTGCTAGATCGGTAGAAAACAGACCTTTTCCCAATAAAATCCTGGAGGCCCAGAAAGGTGAGTATGCCTATTATCTTCGTATCAGTATTCAGTTTCCATAGAGTCGGGAACGGGGACGGCCTTTCTCTCTCTGATGTCAGAGCAATTCATGGATTTTTTTACAACGAGACGGACCTGACTGATGACGAGACAGCCGATATTCTTTAGGAGCTGTTCAAGCCATTCTTTGGTCCCAAAGGCTCTACAAACATCACGGGTAAGCAGGTGAGATCACGCAGTGTTTGCTACGACACTCAGGAGGCGCCAAAACCTCAAGACGCGGAAGGTGCGATGAGAGACCAATCCATTTTCTTATTTTCTCTTGAATTGTTTACATTAGACAAAACTACAAGTACTATACTCAGAAAACAGATGAAACGCTACCATCAACAGGGTATTTATTGTGCCCATACAACATGAAATATAGTAGTATAACTTCATTCCTTTTTTATGAATAGTCCATCAAATTATAATTAATAACAATTAAGCTTTCTTTATTCTTAACTGCTCTGACTGTGGATTGGTCTATTGCCTTTAAGGGCAAAGCTGGTTGTTGATGCAGTGTCGACTCAACGTTGTGGTCAATACACTGTGACCAGCAATTGGAATCCAGGCATGTACTTTGTACATAAAACTTTCTCTTTTTCTTCTCAAGCATTTGCTAGAAATGATACATCCCCAACCAATTGTAAATATTCACGAGTTATTATAGAGCATGAAAAGTGTACCACATGAAGAATCATTGCACACAACCAATCCAGAGCAGCAGCTGTAAGTACAGAAATGTTATAGAAACTGGCAAGCAACAAGCGAGTTGAAAGAAATCTGCAAACATCTCCTTTTATATAAAAAGAGTGCCCGAACAGAACACACTAACAGGTGATCACAGATGTTGGAAGATGGTCTTTAGCATTGTTCTTTACGGTAATGTGTATGTATAACTTTTTTACAGACTGCACAGGTACACTTGTGTGCATGGGAGGGGATGTCAATAGTGGTGAAGTACAGAATTAGCTGGATATACACAAATGAAACGTTAATTGTTTGATTGAACATTTGGTAACCGTTTGTTATATAATACTGAAACGCTAATTTTACTAGATGTGTAACATATTCTATTTATTTTCTATGAGAAATTATGTGCTACGTACACAAAAAGACATTTTGGACTATTATGTGCCATCTAGCCTACTGCCACAGTATAACAACAAGGAAGAGGTAAAGTAACTCTGATTATGGTTTGCATCTCAACATCAAACACTATGCTTTTCATCACTAACAATGCTGTAATTTATCCACAGAGAGTTTTTGTGTGACATTCATCAACTTCGACTAGCAAATATAAAGCCACTGAACAAATTGCTAAGATGCTTTAGTATAATGTCACTAGTCACTATCGAAAATGGGGCGTTTTCATTGGCTGAAATCTTGACAACATCATGCGATAGTTATTAATTAGTAACTATTGGAACTCTGGCCAAAACAAAACAATGGCGACCAGATTTGCAAATGTGACGGACGAAGAAATAAAGGAATTTAAAGAAAATGCCATACCCAAAAAGTTCAACTCTTCCGAGTTAAACTATTTCGAGGAAGGTCTCAAAAGTTTGTTTTTAAACGCAAGATTACACATTCTTTGTTTTTAACTTTATTCAAAACTTTTACACTAAAACTTGCGCTGTTTTGCAACAAATTGCGATAAATGTTTATATTATTTTGTGTCCAACAGAATGGTTTCAGCAGCAAAGCGAATTTACGACTGAGTTTGTAAATATGACAGTGGAAAAAATGAATAAATGCCTCTCAAGGTTTTAAGTTTCGGTGCGAAAGTCCGACGGGAGCCAAAAACAAAACATCGATGTTGTCAGTCAGAGCCGCCCTCATCAGGGGAAAATCACATACGTGGGATCAGGCCCTTCTGAACATGGTGAAGCACCTAGGCGTAAACGCCTAAGGAAAAGCGTAGATGATAATCCAGACCATCATGGCAGGAGCATCTAATTCCTGGATCCGTAATTGATATGGTTGGTGATAATTCAAAAGACGATCTCCTAACTTTTGTTTCAAGTTTACAATTTACAGGCTTTGTTGGGCATTTGACGTGGAGGACATCTCTTAGGTTGAGCGTTTATCCTGAGGACGAGCGCATAATGATAAGGAATATGTCCAGCATGATCGGCAACATCAAGAAGCATGATGGCAGGTTTGGCCTTAGGCAACATTTAGAGATCAAACATATTGAAATCATAAGTAACACACACGGTTGTCACACGTATTGTATTAGCCAACGATTTGTTTGGTCCAGGCAAGCCGATTCCAGACTTGAGCGTTGCATACGTTAAGGAAATATTGCGTGTTAGCTGGGCAGTCCATCGTTATCCCGTGCTGTCACGAGTCCAGCTCAGGTGGGTAGAAGCTATCAGATTTCTCCCAGTTATTTCACAAGTGCTAGATCGGTAGAAAACAGACCTTTTCCCAATAACATCCTGGAGGCCCAGAAAGGTCAGTATGCCTATTATCTTCGTATCAGTATTCAGTTTCCACAGAGTCGGGAACGGGGACGGCCTTTCTCTCTCTGATGACAGAGCAATTCATGGATTTCTTGACAACGAGACGGACCTGACTGATGACGAGACAGCCGATATTCTTTAGGAGATGTTCAAGCCATTCTTTGGTCCCAAAGGCTCTACAGACATCACGGGTAAGCAGGTGAGATCACGCAGTGTGGGCTACGACACACAGGAGGCGCCGAAACCTCAAGACGCGGAAGCTGCGATGAGAGACCAATCCATTTTCTTATTTTCTCTTGAATTGTTTACATTAGACAAAACTACAAGTACTATACTCAGCAAACAGATGGAACGCTACCATTAACAGGGTATTTATTGTGCCCATACAACATGAAATATAGTAGTATAACTCCATTCCTTTTTTTATGAATAGTCCATCAAATTATAATTAATAACAATTAAGCTTTCTTTATTCTTAACTGCTCCTACTGTAGATTGGTCTATTGCCTTTAAGGGCAAAGCTGGTTGTTGATGCAGTGTCGGCTCAACGTTGTGGTCAATACACTGTGACCAGCAATTGGAATCCAGGCAAATATGTACTTTGTACATAAAACTTTCTCTTTTTCTTCTCAAGCATTTGCTAGAAATGATACATCTCCAACCAATTGTAAATATTCACGAGTTATTATAGAGCATGAAAAGTGTACCACATGAAGAATCATTGCACAAAACCAATCCAGAGCAGCAGCTGTAAGTACAGCAATGTTATAGAAACTGGCAAGCAACAAGCGAGTTGAAAGAAATCTGCAAACATCTCCTTTTATATAAAAAGAGTGCCCGAACAGAACACACTAACAGGTGATCACAGATGTTGGCAGATGGTCTTTAGCATTGTTCTTTACGGTAATGTGTATGTATAACTTTTTTACAGACTGCACAGGTACACTTGTGTGCATGGGAGGGGATGTCAATAGTGGTGAAGTACAAAATTAGCTGGATATACACAAATGAAACGTTAATTGTTTGATTGAACATTTGGTAACCGTTTGTTATATAATACTGAAACCCTAATTTTACTAGATGTGTAACATATTCTTTTTTTTTTCTATGATAAATTATGTGCTACGTACACAAAAAGACATTTTGGGCTATTATGTGCCATCTAGCCTACTGCCACAGTACAACAAGGAAGAGGTAAAGTAACTCTGATGTTGAGATGCAAACCATAATCAAACACTATGCTTTTCATCACTAACAATGCTGTAATTTATCCACAGAGACTTTTTGTGTGACCTTCATCAACTTCGACCAGCAAATATAAAGCCACTGAACAAATTGCTAAGATGCTTTAGTATGATTTCACTAGTCACTATCGAAAATGGGGCGTTTTCATTGGCTGAAATCTTGACAACATCATGCGATAGTTACTAATTAGTAACTATTGGATCTCTGGCCAAAACAAAACAATGGCGACCAGATTTGCAAATGTGACGGACAAAGAAATAGAGGAATTTAAAAAAAGAACGCCATACCCAAAAAGTTAAACTCTTCCGAGTTAAACTCTTTCGAGGAAGGTCTCAAAAGTTTGTTTTTTAACCCAAGATTA
The DNA here is from genome assembly GCF_932526225.1 of Nematostella vectensis. Lineage (NCBI taxonomy): Eukaryota > Metazoa > Cnidaria > Anthozoa > Actiniaria > Edwardsiidae > Nematostella > Nematostella vectensis. The sequence goes on along the minus strand of NC_064042.1, from coordinate 12,441,375 downwards.
CACAGGCTTTGTTTTTAATTTTATTCAAAACTTTTACACTAAAACTTTCGCTGTTTTGCAACAAATTGCGATAAATGTTTGTATTATTTTGTGTCCAACAGAATGGTTTCAGCAGCAAACCGAATTTACGACTGAGTTTGTAAATATGACAGTGGAAAAAATGAATAAATGCCTCTCAAGGTTTTATGTTTCGGTGCGAAAGTCCGACGGGAGCCACAAACAAAACATCGATGTTGTCAGTCAGAGCCGCCCTCATCAGGGGAAAATCACATACGTGGTATCAGGCATTTCTGAACATGGTGAAGCACCTAGGCGTAAACGCCCAAGGAAAAGCGTAGATGATAATCCAGACCATCATGGCAGGAGTATTGTAATTCCTGGATCCGTAATTGATATGGTTGGTGGTAATTCAATACCACAGGTCTTTTGGTCAGAAAGTAGGATTTTTCTAGTCTCAATTGGAGCATTTACGACAAGGTACGGCATTTGAACATGCCTGTGTTTTGCTAGATGTATTTGGAGTAGATATTTTTGATAGATTTCTTGTAGATGTATGCTGGGTCTACGACGCAAGACTGGGCGACTCGACAGCAACGCTTTGTAGTTTTGAGATGGCCGAGAGAGCGCTAGAAAGCGGTTACGCTTTTCCAACAGTGAACTATTACACTAATGAAGTTCAATGGAAAAGTTTCAGGAAAGCATATCACAAAAGCGCGGGGGATTCTCCATTGAAGGTAGGTTTATTAACCCTTCTGTGTGCAGATTACAGAGATTTTTTTTATTTTAATATTCCTTTTTATCAATGTTTCTGTTTTAAAGTATTTTTTGACATTTTGAGTATTAAAAGCACAGCACAGCACATCACAATACAATACAACAGTATTGTATAGGTCCAACCGTATTCAACCAGAGTCAAGTGCCTTAATCAACATTTCCCATTTTCTTAAATGAATGGGTAATTTATTTGTTAAATATGCTGCATGTCGCTCTACTTTCTCCGTATAAACGAGGCGTTGCTTAAACATTATCAACGAGGGAACCCTAAAAACATCCCACATCATCATCAACAGCTGAACTTCTTGTTGTTTGGACTACCTTTTGTGACAACAATTTATTCCATAAAGCAAATAATACACTAAATTCTTACCTGAAGCACCTTCAAACCAACATAACCAAGGCTGGCCATATTGCAGTAAAAACTGCGGACTCCTTGCTTAACTTGTCAGCCAAAGCTGACAAAGAGTTTCTTGTAGAGTTGGGAACCCTTTTAACTCTTTCGAAGGATGCTCTGACAATTCTAGGGCATGCCAGTTTTGAGCTATCTCAGCTTCGACGATGAAATAAAGCCTAACCTTAACAAGGAATATGGCGACCTGTGTGCCGCAAGTGTACCGGTGACTGAGTGGTTGTTTGGGGATGATTTACAAACCAAACTAACTCACATTCGAGCTGCTAACAAAATTGGAAACACTGCCAGTGTTTCTACATTCAACAGACCCAACAGCAGGTCAACAGGCAAGAGACCTAATAACAGGATTTTTTTAGCCCGAGCACCGCCAGCTCAGGGTCGGCAGAACCAGTAGAACAACAGTCACGAACAGGGCGAATTCATCCTTTTGCGACTCAAATCAGATGGTTCGCAACGTACGATACTCAATCGAAAACAATCAAACAAATTTGTGACTTACCACCATTTTAAAATGGACACTACCTCTACAGCAGTTGACATGATGAAACCTGACTGTTACATGTGCTCAGTGGACTTAAAATCCGCCTATTATTCAGTTGCAATTGCACCAGAACATCAAAAATTTCTTGGCGTGGTAAACTTTACCAGTACACATGTTTTCCAAGTTCCCACATATTGTCTCTCACAAATGTGTAAAAATTTTGGTTGATAACACAACTGCTGTAGCATGTATCAACCAAATGGGAACCTGCCATTCTAGAGAGATAAATGCACTTGTGATACAAATTTGGACTTGGTGCATTGAACATGATACCTGGATCACTGTCGCTCATATTCCCGGGAAAGAAAATATCATTGCAGATAGCGAGTCTAGAAAGCAAAGAAGGGAAACAGAGTGGGCTTTAGACACTGACATATATACAGCCACAGTGGCTAAACTTCAGATAAAGCCTGACATTGATCTATTTGCATCAAGGCTTAATTTTAAATGCAGAGTCTATATCTCATATTAACCTGACCCAGGTTGATACAGTTGTTGGCTTGCACCTTGTCAGAGAACTGCACACAAGTCAAGGCCTTTCAGCATCAGCTTCCGAAGTTATCCTCCAGGGATGGAGGTCAGGAACACAGAAACTGTATCACTCATATCTCAAACGGTGGAATGTTTACTGTAGTCAACGGAAGCGGCTATCAATACGGCTCGTTCAGCATTATCTTCAGTTATATTCCCACCTGGAGGTGGTACGTTTGGGACACACTCATTGGTCACAAGATTTGTCAAAGGGGTATATAATACACACCCAACATCCCCAAGATATCAGGAAATATGGGATGTTGCTGTTGTTCTCAGTTACCTGAAGACCCTACACCCTCCAGACAAATTATCCCTTATGAACTGACAATGAAGACTACAATGTTAATTGCCTTATTGTCAGGCCAGCGTTGCCAAACTCTACATGCGTTGGATATATCCACAACGGACTTAACAGATAAACATTGTATATTTAACATACAGGAACTTTTGAAATCCTCAAGGCCTTCCAAACACTTCGGACGCCTGGTACTTAAAGCGTATGAGAATGACAAGCGATTATGTGTTGTTACTATCATTAAAGAATATGTTGAAAGAACAAAGTTGTTTAGGGGCAACGACTCTCGTTTCCTTATAAGTTTTCAGAAGCCCCATAAGCCAACATAAGCAGACATATCCATTAAGACCATAATGGATGCCGTAGAATGGTCTAATGTAGGAACTTTCAGAACATACTATGACAAACCAATAACCCAAGAGCCAGATAATTTTTGTGTTAACCTGTTACATGCAGTGGACTCTGATGTTTAATGTGATAATAAAAACCTTACTGAGAATTGCCCAAGACCATTTGCTTTAAAATCTCACATGTGACTTCGCAGCGACTTATGACCAATGGCGAAGTAGAATTTAGAAATTAAACGAGACTCACCTGTAAGGAAGTTTGATTGTAATTCTACGAGCTATCGGGCAGGAACGGAGAAGTCACGTGCCCTCCCTTTTTTTACTTATACAGATATTGTACCCTATCCTATCCATTATAATCATAAATGACCATTCGGAACTTTAAATACTGCCTGCTTGCTTTCGCGCGCCGCTCTCACACACGTGACTTCTCCGCTCCTGCCCAATAGCTCGTAGAATTACAATCAAACTTCACCTTACAGGTGAGTCTCGTTTAATTTCTAAATTCTATTTTATTTTGCCAATTTCTACTTTTGGCAATTTTTTTTGACAATTTCAACTTTTGGCAATTTTTTTGCCAATTTCCACTTTTGGCAATTTTTTTTTTTGCCAATTCCCACTTTTGGCATTTTTTTTGCCTATTCCAACTTTTGGCAAATTTACCGCTGACCACAAGCACAGAATACTGAACACAAAGCAAAGATGGCGGCACTTTCGAGAAGGCTTAGTCTGCTTATGGTTTATTTGGCGATTCTCAGCTGTATATTTCCAGTCGTAGCGTGTTTACCTCGTTATTTGCCTTCTCAAGGGCATGGTCGCGATGAGGTGATCCGAGAATACTTCAGCCTTGTCTTTACTTATACCGAAATCTTGATATTTCTCCTTGTTAACCATGGGATAACCATGAGCCTAAGGCAGCTAAAACGAATCCTAAGACATCTTGGGTTGAAAAAGAGAGGAAACCGTACAGATCTGAGTGCTGTAATTGGTGTCATTTGGAACGAGTTGGAAGGCAGTGGATGTAGATTGGGTTATCGCGCAATGCAACAGAAGGTCCAGTGTAACTGACATGCATTAATGTCCGATGCTTCAATGTTTTCGTTATCACTCAGCTATATCAACGCACGCCTAAGATTATGATTAGCTCTCAACATTTTGACATTTAAAGGAAAACCGCTGTTTAGCTCGTTAGTTTATTTTACGATCCTATCTTAGCCGCATCTGGCTTTTCCTGTCGTAATCACTTTGGAATGCATTGTATCCTTGATTGGGACACGTTCGGTGCCCACATTATTCACTCAGTCAAAGCCAGCAATCAGGAAGCAACAGCGCTTAAAGAGTCGGAGAACTCTATTATTTTACAGTCCAGAACAGACGTAAGTTTCTAAGTTCAGCTCTTGCCATTTTTGTCTTTACCCGAATTTATTAGAAATCATTGTAAATATTAGAATTGTAATTTTCTGTAATTATTTCGCTTCCTAGTTTTTTACCGCATCGTGCCTGTGATCCTGTAATTCTGCCAGCCAAGTAATAAAGCCATTACAAAAACCAGTTTGGGCTCAGTTTTACACACTACTCGAAGTGGTTAATGCTAGCGAACTTGGTCCTCAACACACCAGCGTGTCTGACTAAACCGGGAACGCAACATCCAGTATGAGTATGGAATGCAGGTTGATAGGGAAACAGTTCGAAAGATTATTAAAGGTTTGGATCCAGAGGGAGTAGCCAATCGTTCAAAGAAAAAACTAAGAAGGATATACTTTTCACCAGGGCCAAATTTTATTTGGCATATTGACGGCTATCACAAGCTCAAGCCATTTGCCTTCGCTATCCATGGAGCTATCGACGGGTTTAGCCGTCGGATTTTATGGCTTGAAGTGGCTTCAACTCCAATCCACGAGTAACAGCTCAATATTACGTTCAATACGCACGGACAATAGGGGCTATACCAAGAATCGAGGGGATGGAGGTACAGAAAACGTGAACATAGCAAGTATACAACGGTTCCTTCGCTCAGAATGTACTGACTCGCTAGCCGGCGAGAAAGGTTTCATGTACGGAAAGTCGGTTGCTAACCAGCGCCATTGAGGCGTGGTGGTCCATCCTCAGGAAAAGCCAAAGTGACTGGTGGATCAAGTACTTCAAAGACATTCGTGATTCAGGAATATATGATGAAAGCAACCCAATTCATATCGAGTGCTTGAAGTCTTGCTTCATGCCCATACTACAAAAGGAGCTGTAAAGAGTTGCACAGATGTGGGACTTACACAGAATTAGGCCAAGTTAAACACTCAGATGCCCCCTCTGGGAAACCCGATGTTCTGTATTTCGTACCTGAAACATCCGATACACGTGACTTCAAGTCTCCAATCGACAACGATGATTTTGATATATTGGAATAGTTGTACACTGAACACGAGCACCCGACTGGTTGCACTGGTCATTTCCAAGAGTTGGCTGCTAATATCATGGAAGACAATAACTTAACTCAAGGTTCTAATGCACGAGAGGCACAAAGATTGTACATGTCATTGCTTGCGGGAATTGCACGTTATGCATAAATGCTATCTGCGATCGATGATGATATGGGCTGTTTTGTTCAATAGCTTGTTACAAAGCTAACATTGCATTGTTTCAGTAGTAATAATACTACTAAAATGAAATTTGGCTTTTTTTATTCATTCATTTTCCGTTGTTTTTTAAAAGGTAAAAGAAATAAAATTAAAGCAAATGGGCGTAGTCTATTCTTCTTGTTCAGCAGAAATGTTACGTCGTAATACTACTTGAGAGTAGCATTTAAAATCCGTACATCCTGATAAGGACTATCATGTCAAAACCCGCCCTGGACAAATAAAAACATGACTCTTGTTTATAGAAAGAAATATTTTATGAAACAATTTAAAAGTTTACAGCGGATTGCAAAAATTATTACGCCGCCGCAAATTCATCATAATATCATGATATAGATGGAAATTATTTGACTTTTTGTTGTAGTCAAGACGATCCGCGAAGCTTTGACCGCGGGAGGTGACGTTCCTCCGGTTCCTACATGCTTCCCATGGCGTCCACCTATATTATGGTATTACGATATATTACGTGCTGTGATAATTGCACTCCACTGCACATAAAAATCATGAAATCCGAGAAAATAACGGTTGATTTACAGTTTGGTCAATCTGTGTTTCCTGTCTGCTTGCCTGTCGTTTGCTTAAGCCTACGACACACCTGGCGATTTTGTACGCATTTCAATCGGCGGCGGCGAATTCGCCGATATCTAGACATTCGATACTGACGATCAAATTCGCTGGCGATCGCCGGTGATTGAATTCGCTCATGCGAGCGTACAAAATCGCGCGTTTGTCGTAGGTTTTAACAAACTATAACCAATTTCTTCCGGAAATTCGATGTAATATCATCCTCTTTATATTGAAAGGCCCCGGGGGGGGGGGGGGGGGGGGGGGGGGGGGGCTCCCAGTCAGCTCTGGAGAAGGAAAGGCACATTTACAGTACTGAAGAGATAGATAAATTTATACATAGTGAGAGTGTTAATCAGACATTGTACGCCACACACTTTACAATCATCGATCTTTCTGTCCCTCAGAAATTTTATTACCTATACAGAAACAAATAATTGAAATGGGATGAAGCAAAGCAACATTTTAAGCCTTACTACTGTTCATGCAAAGATTTCTTGTTTCTTATTGGTTGATAGCAGAACAGTTCACATGACATACCAGACAAAAGACAACAGACAGATGTAATGGAATACCAGACAAACAAATGAGATTAAATACCAGACCAAAGACAACAGACAAAAAGATGAATGCAAAAAGATGAAAAATAAGTGCAGTGTTTCAAGACTGGTTTGCAAATAAACAATGAAATTGGTGCAATAACCAAGCTTTCTAAGCTACTCTAGTCCTAGAGGGGTTATTCGAGATGAGTGTGTGCATGTTTTTCTTTGACTTTGAGCTGGGACACGATATTTTATCATTTTTTCCCAAACAGCATTGTTTATTCCCAGCAACCGGAGGCCAAGTATTTACCCGATATTTATGGGACAGTTTTAAAACTTCTTTGAAATGATTGTTTTCAAAATGCGTGTGCTTGATGGCTTCTTTCCTGTCGTGCAAGACGCAAACAAAAGTCAAAAAAAGAGATATCCTGTCAACATTGTGCTTATTTTTTTGCCTGAACATTAACTGTAATTTGTTTGAAAACCACAAAGCTTTTGGCTGTAAGTTAGAAATACTTTTTGGGTCACTGTGGAAAGCTACAAAATGGCGCGTTTTCGAGTGCTTTTTTTCGCTAAGAAAAATCGTTGAATTGCAGCTTCTCTTTGCCTGATAATTTGAAAGTGGAAACCATTCCCTGTACCCCCTTTTAGCTAGGGATTGTCATTCGTGCGGTTCTCGGATTTCTAGTTCCTCCTTTTCTCCGTGAGAGATTGCACACACTTTTTCCATAGCGTATTAGATATAAGATCTATATTTCATAAAATATTCCAACAAATGTAATCGTAATACGCTTTAGCAGTGCTCACAGAGTATATAAAACATTTAGTAGTGCTCACAGCATAAAATAAAAAAACAGCTTCTGAAAGTTCTCTATCATTCCTGCTCGCATATTTACATTAATCGATACGTTACCCATGAAACTATGCAGGTATTACACATGGATTCCAGATGGTGTTTAATAGTGTATTTTAGGTGAGCCCTAACGTTTGGAAAATATATAATTTAATACCTCTTTCATCATTTTTTATAGAGAAGAAGAACAACAAGCTAAATAAAGGTGGTGGTACAGCTGTAGGCGGCGGTGTATATTGATTTCCATATTTAGGGGAGTGCTTTTGGTGCCTACTCTAAATATGGAAATTAATTGTTACATGGAAGACAAACTGTTGTCTCTTTATTTATACATGTTTTTAAAATTTATTTATTTATTTAATACACCTATTTCAAATTAGGTTGCAATACCCATGTCACAACCTGCAGTGCTTCATAGATATCAAATGAACCAACAAAAAAGCATAGATAAAATCTTACCCATGTTTCTTTTTGTGTGCCTTTTGAATGAACCAATTAGTGTTACCACACCTTGATCCTCCAATGCAATACCTTGTTTGAAATATGTGTATGATACATATTTCAAAAATATCCTAACCCGTTATATTTTATCATTCTTGGTCTAAATAACCATTAGAGAAGTTTCCAATATTCTAAAAAAAAATTTTGGCTAAAAAAAGAGAGCAGTTATTTGTATATTGTGTACATTGTGTATATTGTATATACAGCACAATCGTTTCTTTTTATTTGTTTTATTTTTATCTTCTCACATGCATTTACTTTCGTACATTCTATCCTTTTTAGTACCCAATTTTTCACGGGTAGCCTACAATAAAGGGAGGATTGAGGGGGCATGGGACGAGTCTCAAATAAAAAAAATATTGGATGAAAGTGCAGTTTAGTTGTCTAACGTTGATATGTGATTTTTATTTTTACTTTTTTTTTCGAAAAGTAATCCATCTTCACGTGTTTTGACAAGAAAAAGCATGCGTCCGTTGATAGGGCAACCCTGTACGATGATAGGTACGAAAATAGCGCACCACAACACCATTTCCTAACGATAGTATTCCCACGAATCTAGCTATCAATTCTTTATCCAAATCGCTGAAGTACAAAGATACACAGATAATATTCGTTACAAATTTAAACGTTAAAAGAATAAAATTTGCTTTGTACGCGAGATATTTAAGTGTGAATAATAGGTACCAATACCCTTGCAACTTTTGCCCCAAGAACGAGGCACGGTGTCTTCGCATGTAGCGCCAATTCCATCGTTCTGCTATTCACACATAGCGATATGTGAATACTTTTATCCCTACTATGTCAAATAGATAATTTTTAGTTAATATTTGTAAATAAATATTTATTTATTTTTAATATTAAGTCTTTCATTGCCATAACGCCCTGAGACGCCTGTAAAATATAGGCCCAACTCCAAAACATCAAAAATGCAAACTAAACATCACCAGACCCGGATACTCATAGATTCATCCAAGGCATAGACGACCTTCAAAAGCGCATCTAAGCAATGTAATAGAATTGACTCTTTTGTCAAAATATCAACCTTAATTTCTGACCAATTCGTAAACAAATGTTTAAACTTAGAAACATTCCTTACCAAAAAAGACAAAATTCCGAACTACAAATAGAGACAAGTCACCAATAGATACCTTTATTGCGCTCCGTCAGGTCCCATTTTACAGCAATCAGTCACAATAATCAATGCTAGAACCTCCATTAGAAGCGAGTCACCATGTTTAGCCTATTTTGCATGCCTGCACTGCATCATGGGAGTCTTGGAAACACCTTGACGGACAGGCGGGCAATCTCCTCCCCCAGAATTATAACAGTCTCTTTGCTCCAAAGCCAAACAAAACATTTCCAGGTCCAAGGGACCCAGAATAAGCCTGAAAACAATTTTTGAATAAGGTTGGGTAGCAAAGATGGAATGTGAGGACTTTGGGCATGTGAGGATGATAAGCAATTTTTTTTTAACTTCTTCAGTGTTCAACTTGTGAACCTCCTCAAAATGCAATCATGCTTACCATGTTTTCGTCTTCTGCGTATCCATTCCATGTGTTGGCCTCGCAGCATGATCATTCCCACTAACCAATGGAAAAAAAATGGGAAAGAAATAAGCATAAAGCCCGTAGCAAGGAATTCGGCTGCACGAAACCTTTTAAAACCCTTTTGACGGCTTTAACAAATAGTACATTTGACTGAATGCTGTACTAATTTTAACTTTGTCTTATACAAATAATAAAGATCACAACCATCTTGTACAAGTTGGTGCAAAACTATCTGAAGCCATTGTCAGCAAGGCAGAATATATCAAGCCGTCGAAGGTTTGCGAAGCTGGTAAAACACATGGGGCCGGTTGTACAAAGCCTGGATAAGTCTTATCCACCTGTTAAATCCTTATCCAGCTTATAAAAGTTATTCGAGTGGCGTGATTCGGTTGCACAAAGCCCAAATAAAAGTTATCCAGCGGTTAAAGTTATCCGGATGATAGAGGTCGGATAAAATCTTATCTACTGAATAAATGTGAAGAAAAAACAAAATGACGTCTTGCTTTTTAATTTATTATTAGAATTTAGATTAATTTCAGACACAGTGCAAGTTGAAAGCCAAGCAAACGACGAATGTTTTGGTTGGAAAATTAACAATGAATTATACGAACTTACATGCAGCTCTGGTAGGACTGGAATCAATCTACATTGCCCGTTCTGTCGAGAAATGTGACTCCTAAAGACTGAAAGAAGCTAAACACTATCCCCTTTCATCATTCCGTGATTTACGTGTACTTTGCCTCGAAAAACCGTTTGGTTTCTGGCACTTGTTGAAGCTCTTGCTATCGCCGCCATTTTGTTTGAAGGAAAAACAGCGCGCGCTTTGCATATTTACCATAGAAACGGGAAGCCATTTAGTGATAAATGATGGCGATTTAGCGGATAGTTATCCAGCCAGTTATCCCTAAGCCTCTCGGGTGCTTAGGTGACTACTCCCCACGGCTCTGGTCACCTAATTCCTGTATAACTACCTTCACGTGGTGCACCTGTCTTAGACAAAATGTTATACCAGGGACCGAACCAGGGACGGTATATTTCCTTCTGGGCAGATGGAGCCTGTTAGCCTTGGTAGGCAATCCATCTAGGGATTTGCTTACCCGAATCACAGAAAAGACTGCTATGGCGGATCAGGCAGAAGACGCCCACTTTGGGTTAAATGGCTGGGAAGGCGTTGCAGCAAGGCACCGTGGAATGCTTAGGGCGTGACAGAGCACTAAAGACGTCACGTCCATCACACTGCGGCCAAGGAAGTCACCAGCCGTGATGACTCTTCGTACCACTGGATTCTGGCTTCTGCGGCAGAGAGAGTGGGATTGCCCCTGTGCAACGGCTTTTCCACTATAATATATTTCTCGCACAGGTTTCGTTGTACTTTCATCTTATTATCTTTCTTTATCTTACTTCTTCAATAAGCCCTACGGCGATGGGTGATTGGCGAAAGCAACAGGTGGAGGTGAACACTGGGAGTTGTAGTAAAAAAACCTGCACGTAGGCGGCCATGGACAGGTGGTCGCTCTTTTTCTGTACCCAGGGCTAGCAGACAAGTTCGGCAGCACCAATGGCGACTGAGCAGCCCTCTTCAGGACAGCACTGCTCACCCTAGTAAGGGAGGGACCTAGAAAAGGTGGTCTAAACATTGCCTGCCCTACTGCATCTGGCCAGCAAGCCGCGGCTGGCAGATCATCCATCTATGCGGTCGAAGCGATAGAAGAAAAAATAAACTACTCTTAGGAGCATGGATTGTCCGTACCCTTATGGACAGAGGAATCATAACAAGACCCCAAAGGAGAACAGCCCTAGTTGCCAAAGAACTAGCACGCTACAACATCGACATCGCAGCTTTGAGCGAGACCTGCCTCACCGATGAAGGTTCTCTTACAGAACAGACAAGAGGTTACACTTTCTTTTGGAAAGGGAAGGCCGCACACGAAGACAGGATCCACGGGGTTGGACTGGCTATTAGGACAAGTCTACTGAAAGAACTTCCAGACTTACCTACAGGGGTCAACGAAAGGCTGATGAAGTTACGTCTACCTTTCTGTTACAAGCGCTATGCAACAATCATCAGCTCATATGCTCCCACCCTCACGAGCCCAGAGGAGACAATCGAGCAGTTTTATGCCGACCTCAGTTCCATCCTGAACTCTGTTCCCGCTGGTGATAAGATCATCCTGCTCGGAGACTTAAATGCCCGAGTTGGTCGGGACTACGAACGATGGGATGGAGTGCTCGGAAGACACGCCGTTGGCAAGATGAATAACAACGGCCTCCTACTGTTAAGCAAGTGTGTGGAGTACGATCTGGTCATCACCAACACTGTGTTCAGAATGGCAGACAAGTTCAAGACGACCTGGATGCATCCAAGATCAAAACAGTAGCATCTCATAGACTTTGTCATCGTCTGCCAGCATGACATCCAGGATGTCCACGTCACCAGGGCCATGCAAGGAGCGGAATGCTGGACAGATCACCGCCTAGTCCGCTGCACTCTGAAACTTCACATTGAGCCACGTCACCCAAAGCGTCCAAAGCTTGTGCGCACGCCCTTCAACACAGCCAGACTCCAACAGCCTTCCTACCTACAGAAGTTCCAGAACAGCCTGAATGAGAAGCTGACTGCAAACGGGCCTTTGTCTGGAGATCCAAAGGAGAAGTGGAACCAGTTCAGAGATGTAGTCACCGAGACAGCAAAGACAGGTCTTGGCCCAAAGACGCGGAAACACCAGGGTGCTTGCTTCAAGTTAAAATAAGCAAGAAATTTTCTAATCGAGTAGCTTATGAATCACTTATTTCATTTTGAAGGGGCATGGGATGTTGTTTAAAACGCTATCCTTTCTTGCATTTTTTTTGTCGCTAAAACAATACATGGAAAAACTCTTGTCGCCAATACAAAAACGCTGGAAGAAACCACCAGACAGCCTCTATCTGCTGCTGTGCAGATATGATTATGAAATAAAACCTTTAAAAGAAAAGAGTCGACAACAACGCAGAGTTATCGCAAAATCGATTGATATTGAAACCAACCCTGGACCTGTCACAAGCACGGTCACTGACTCAAGTGACCCTCAAACTATTTCAGGAACTCCTCCATCAAGGAACATTATTTGAAAGGCCATGTACTACCAACCCTTACATATTTTACTGTCGCAAACTATATCGCTCTTTGAAAACGGCCGCAATAACAAATATTCTCGGCATAAACTCCCTCATTCCAAAAACGATAGTACGCCTACTGATACTCCCCAAGACGCCCCTAATACTAACCCACCACCGGTGACGACATCAACGCCTCAGCCCTGACGCCGCTGTAGATGAAGAAGATGTAAAAACAACTCCGTTGTAACACTTGACAGCACATCATTAATAAACCTCTCCAGTACTCCTCATCGGGAGAAAGCTGAAATACAGCACCTACAAGTCGCCCTATTAAAGAAAATTTACGTTTCCAGCCCCCAAACCGCCGGTATTTGGAGACATCATGGACTTCCCAAAATGGGAATGCACTTTCCACGCTCTTATAGATGAGGACTCCATGAACCCTAGTCACAAACTGTATTTCCTCGGAAACTACACCGCTGGAGCTGCCGGTAAAATGATATTGGGACTTTCCAGTAATCTCCAGTACTCCTCATCAGGAGAAAGCTGACATACAGCACGTACAAGTCTCCCCATTAAAGAAAATGACGTTTCCAGCCCCCAAATCGCCGGTACTTGGAGACATCATGGACTTCCCAAAATGGGAATGCGCTTTCCACGCTGTTATAGATGAGGACTCCATAAAACCTAGTCACAAACTGTGTTACCTCAGAAACTACACCGCTGGAGCTGCTGGTAAAATGATATTGGGACTTTTGGGCCTAAGAACGGAAGACCTGTAAGCGAGCGAGAACTGTTTTGAAGGAACGGTTTGGAGACCTGTTTAAAATCTACGAAGCCTACAGGCATTGCCCCGTGTCACAAGCCAGATGAATACTTGCAAGATGAGAAACTACAAGACGAATCCCACGACTCACATGATTTTAGTCCCATAACAAGCACCCCGATAGACCCATATGTAGTGTTTCTAGAGCAGCAAAGAAAACGACAAGCAGAATGGGAGACACCAGGCCACCGACAGCCAAAGCAGAGCTTGGCCTACGATGCAACTACGATGCAGTCAAAATAGTGCGAGGAGCTAGAGAAGATGGTGATAGTTTGGAACTCCGTGATGGTGGGGGCCCATCATGTGCAATTGCTGTTGAAATTGCTTGGATAAAAAATTGTGTAAACTTGATAAAGAAACAGCAAAGGAGCAGGTGCCACCTGTACGAAAACAGATATCAGTTGTTTAAAATATCCTCTACGTTTTCAGATCGTTAAACTCTTGACCGAAAGTGCCACGTCAATGGACACCAATGTAAAGGGTGGGTCATTGTCAGATCGGCTCGAAAAGTTAGAGGCGACGGTGAGCATACTGGCTCAGCACAAGAATGAAGCAATAAACTTGGTATGTATTCTAAGCGTGTTTTAATTCAAAAAGCCCAAAAAATCGGGATCGTAAACCAGAAGAATAGATCAGAGTTACCAACTCTGGATAAATACAATGCACCATGCATTTTAAACGTGTTTTAGATGCTCTCCCTACTAATTCGAATTACTGAAACTCGGATATGGTGCAACACTTAACAGTAAACACATCCAATAGAGCTTTCAACAACAACCTCAGGTTTCTTCCCTGTTTTCTTCACTATTCATTTCGATTGTAACACAGGAAATAATTAAGACAACCTTGCGACGACTGATTTCCAGATGCTTGAAAGATTATGCTCATCGGCTAAGGGTTCATTGCAGAACGCGACTATCACCAAACAGCCAGTCCCAGTCAGCAAACAGCCCCCTACCCAACTACCAACTGCCCCCTCTGATACATCACCAGAAGTCCCCGAGCAGCTAATACGATGCGTGACCCCCTCAAGAGTACATATGGTTAAAGCCATAGAACGGAAAAAGGCATAACTGTGCCGTGTATCAAGCTGTAACTGTGCTTGATAAGTTTTTCTCTGAAAACGACTTGGCGAATTCCAACACCGAGGGCAACTACCAGAACGCGAAGCTCGACCCCACGAGAATGGACTATCTTAAGCTATTGCAAATTTTCAAACCGTAAAAATTTCGAATGCAAATCCAACAATCTACCAGCATCTAACAGTAGTTATTACAGGTCCCCCTATCCCCCCTCCCCCATTCCCCACTCTTACTGAACAGTATATTAAAAGCGTTTTTTTTTTTCTTATAGCTCTGGTTTTTGCAAGATTTCCCCTTGCACCCGGTGAGGACGGCAACAAGGCCTGGCAACCAATCAAGTCCAAAATCAACTCCCGTTGCCGAACAGTAAAATCGCAGCTTAAACGAGAACAGTAAAAACTCCATCATTTTATTGATTTCCCTTATATTAGTAAATATTCATGTAAAATAGTATTGTTAAGCCATTAAGTTATTGAAATAAATAGGGGTGTTAAGTTTGTGGTATTTGCTGTATTATTCATTGGGAGTCGCGAGATTCCCTTTCCCTTCGAAAGTGAGTAAAGCAAGGACTGCGGGGAGGGGTCAGCTTTTATAGCCATAAAACCTTAAGCTTGTGTATCGTTTGTGTTTCTAGTTTTTTTGTTTACATTGATAACTAAATGAAAGCTCACCCTTATTTTGAGACAAGCTATGAACGCTACTGACTAGTTGTTGAACAGACGAACGATAATGACGCTACTGTTTTTATATGTAGCATCGTAGAGAGTTTGTCGGCTTTAGATGCGTATATCTGCTGCGAAATAATATGCCTATGCATTTCACGGATCATTTTTATGTAAGTTAAGTGTTCCAGAGTGTATTTGACAGTTCGTATTGAATTTTTGTCGGTTACGGCTTAGAGGAGAGTACCTAAGCCCGATGACCAAGGTGCCAAAATCTCATTGTTCGTATTCGCTCGAGATCGCACAAAATCAAAAACGAAATTCCTACCAAGTTACCCGGATTAGGTTTTGTTACAAATGGATTCGTAGTGAATTGGGGTAATAACGGAGAAAAATATGACTAGCTCGTGTAGCTTTTCTTACAGATGTCAAACTGTCGAAGTCAATATTAAGCTATCCCCAAGAGGCGATTTTTGATAGCGCTATTGTCTTGATGTAGCATGGTAGCGACTTTGCTGTTCCTTTCCCTTGCTAGCACTGGAGATGTCAACGAAACCAAACTCAAATACTTGCATTATTGTGTCTGAATACTCTTCTGATGTTTACTTCTATCCTGGGAGAGGCTTCTTCTAACCCATAGAGGTTAGGCTCGGGCCCGTTTTGGAAAAGCTCGCCCCTGATTCGCGGAACGGTCGCGCCCCTTTCGCGGGTTAACTCGCGAAATTGAAAGGCTCTAAGGTGCGTTTTAGTGTGCGTCGTCACATTTATGTAAAGCAAAATTACAGTTGTGTTATATCAGTATATGCAAGGGTAGTAATTTCAGTAACGACGAACCCCGGTGAGGTAACTTGATGTAATGATGTAAAATGATTTGAATGCTTTCAAAAAACTGATAGGTAAAAGGAAAGATAGTTCACGGCGCAAGAGATTTACAGTTTACGTAACTTATAAGACTGTAGATGCACACATCAGATCACCAAATTACTACAGGATATTCACATCACCAATTTACTAAACAGGGTTTTTCGTCTACATAGACAAACCGCTGCTTGAACACAAATTTCATTAATAAGCTACTCGAACAACTCGCGGGAAGTACCGCAAACAATCCCAAGAATTCTTCGCTCTCATAGACAAATTTTTTTTTTTAATTTTCGGAGCCTGGTTCCTGGTCTATCTAAGAATTTGATAACTAATGATATCCGTAGTATCAAGGCAGCTTCTGCGGCATCTATATTTCCCGCGCCTTTGTAGATCTTAGCATCGAAAAATGATACCAATAAGAAACAACTGAACAGACACACGCAATGAACGGCCTAGGCAAGGCATTTGTACATGCCGATAAGGGCCAATCAGAGCGCGCTTTTTATGTGCATTGTCTTCTAGCAAATCCCAGTGGTCCAATATATATATAGGACCCGAACATGAAAATTTTACAGTATTTGTATCAGGCCCTCTTTTTATTGCTTCCCGGGATATACTTCACAGGGAACGATAAAAGGGCCTGACAATCGGGCTAATTTAAGATCGCAATAGGGATATTTCAGACTATATGAATTTCTTTTAAAGTTTAATATTCTTAACCACCATCAGTATGGTTTCAGACAGAACTTCTCCGCCTACATGGCTATACTTGAACTTGTTAATAGCATCTACAGTGCACTCTTGGAATTTTTGTTGATCTTAAAAAAGCATTTGACACAGTATGTCATAATAAATGACCATGTCTCTTCTCATAAAACCATTAAGTGTGGCGTGCCACACAGATCTGTCCTGGCCCCCCTTCTCTTTCTCATATACATAAATGACCTGTTTCAAAACTTCTTTCCTTCATTCTTTTTGCAGATGATACTAACATATTCTACCGACATCAAAATATACACAGTTTAATCTCCATTGTCAATAAGGAGCTCTCTTTTGTCTTTAAATGTTTCAATTGAAACAAACTGACATAACATCCTGATAAAAAACAAGTTTATTTTGTTTCGCCCCCCAAGAAAGAAAATCATAGTTGATCATCCTGTCAAAATTAATAATAGTATCATATCTCGTGTTGACAGTACTAAGTTCTTAGGAGTTATTATCCATGAAAACCTCTTGGAAACAGCATATCCTAACAATTCGCCCCAAAGTCTCAAAAGTCATCGGTATCATTTCTTCCTCACCTTGGAGGGCCCATACAAAACCACTCTTTCAAATGTATAATCTCCTGAGACTGCCATCTATGTGCAAATATCAAACATCTTGCTTTGTTTTCTCAAACCTTTATAACTTACTACCCATGTCTCTATCTTCAATCTTGTGTGTCAATTCCGATATACACAATTATTCCACGCGCTCAAAGAATAATTTACATTAAAAAACACACCAAATATCACTTCTCCATCTCCTATCAAGCCCCTACCATCTGGAATGATATTCCACTCTCACTTAGAAATTCCTTAAAACACCACAACTTAAGATCCAAACACCACTTCCTGGATCCATAATCTTTTCTTTTTCACCAACACCTGGAAGTCCGCTGACGACCTGTACTACAAGCTAACGATTATAGTTTAGTTTAGATTAGTTATTGTTATTAATATTATATTGTTATTGTATTATTATATCTTTTTTATTTTTTATTGTACCAAGCTATACATCGATCCTTCACTCCTGTACTCTTAATATATATGACATTAAGCCATTTCCCATGTATGTGATTGATTATTGATTGTTGCTCTTGAGAGAGACTCTTGCTGTTGCTCTTGAGAGCTGCCGAAAGAGAGACCCGGCTACGGAAAACAAGAATTCGAAGAACTAATAAATCATATTCTGAAAGGCCTTTCTAGCGAGGTCATGGATTTCTTCAAGAAGAACAAACCCATGGCCGCCACAGTGGTAATCCAAGATCTGGTTGGTACAACTGTAGCGGATCTGCCCCCTACCAGCACCAACAGTTCTATGGTGACAAGAGAGGCGTCTGCCGTTTCTTTGGAGCCCTCGGTTGAGATTGTCCAGTCCGAATTGCCAGATCTTCAACCTTCCGATCGGCACCTCAACCTTTTAAGGAATTAGCTCTTCCTCCGCTCTGCCAAGCCGTAAGTAATTTCTTTCACGACCTCTCAGGCAATGTCTCCATCCTACATCCAAAATTCAGTTCCCATAGTGTCTACTAAGCCTGCTTCAAAATTCTGGTTCAAAGGTTTAAGGATTCTTTCGTCTTTAATAATGCCGAATTCAATTTCAGCTTTAATAAAGCACCTTTTATAAGAGTGATTTATATGGTGGTATGAAAGAGTATTATATAAGCGATATTTGTTTTTTAGTAGTATTACTTTGTGAGGGAGAATAAGGCTCTTTATGTTTGGAGAATAGCTTAAGCTGCTGGGTAACGAGTGCTTAAAAGCTTGCTTGCTTTTATTCGGGAGCCACAGTAAGTATTTATGAAGCCAGCCAAAAACATCAAGAACGAAAGGAAAAGAAATTACAAAGAGTCATGGCCTCAAGATGCTCCACAACCCTACGCCACAGTGTGCATGTGGGGTGACGACCATGAAAGCTGAATTATGTGTATTGAACTGCGAAATGACAATATTCTTTTTCCTGATTTTCCTCCTATGCTGCTTCCCCAGTGATCCCTACAAAGCGCTGTGTTGTAAGGGTACACACTGTAGTTGGGTCGATTCAGAGGGAATCATTACCTATATTGGTTGCACTTGCCAAATCCAAGCTAAACACCGTCGCCGTGCGCAGTTTGACATGGACAGAATGGACCAGCATCCATTCTGAGGATGACGACGAAGAACTTTCTGTTTTTTTTTTTCGAGAAAGTACAGTCTAATTGAGAACTTTTAATAAGTTAATTTTTTTTCTTGTTCGTTTTAGACTCTTGGTACATCTGTCACCGTTAGATAATAAAAGAAAACAAAGTATGTACCGCATTTTTCTTTATGCCGTACACACAGCCATTACCTGTATTATTTTGATCCAGCAAGGTCTATGTATCAAGAAAAAAAAGGGGGAAAAACAACGACATGATATGTATCTAGAGTGGATATCTTATTCTATTTATGGCTCCGGATTATTTTATTATGAGTGTCATAATTTTCTTTTAATTTTTTATTTTACTGGACCGGGAAACTGCATCGGGGGAGACAGAAAGTACGAACGTAAGTGAAAAAAAATTGGTTTCCGTAAAAGACAATCAGTTCTATTTATTAGAACCGATTTTTTCTTTTTTTTCTTGTTGTAGAGGGGTAACAGCGTGAGCAGTGAGAACGTGCACAAATGCATGGCCTTCCTCGTGCACTCCAGGATGCAGCTAAGGGAGGGGCAGTCCATAAGCCTATTGCAATATAGAAGATTTTGGCAACCACCTTCAACATTTTAGGCGAAGATGGGAAGAGAATGGAAAAGCTTGACATACAGCCGTTACATCTGCTCAAACAGGGCACAGATGTCAGCTTCCGCCAGTGCTGTCATCATTCGAAAAATCCCGTGTCTAATACAGAAACCGACAGCCTTTGTTATGCTGTCATAACTGAGGGCATTTATAGAGGTTTTGCCGGAAACCAAGAACTATGGGTTATGGGACTGCTCTTGGGACTATGCAATAAGCAACACTTTCGGTCATATATGGCCGAATTATGAAAAAATCTCATAAATATATATCTACATATATTATAATCATTTTCATATACTAAAATCTTCGCTATATATTATAATCATCTAAATATTTTATAATTGTTATTATATATTTGTTTTTTTTTCTTTTTCTATATTTTCTTAACAATAACATGGGGGTCAACTCGAAAGCTAGAGCTCGTTTGACCACCATAGCAATCATAATTAGAAGAATAATGAACGATTACTCTCGCAGTAGTATCCGTAGCATGAGTAGAAAACTTTTTTATGTGTGAGAACCAATAGGAAAGCCGAATGCTCACACGACATTAAAATACCATGTCCAGTGAGTAAAAAGATCGAGTGTGGGGCAATGGCGAACAGAAAACGTAGAAGTAGAAACGTACTGCAATACGAATCCTTTTCTGGGAGTTTTAAGCGAGAACGAGGTGGCCGACTCTTCTCACAACCCAAAATAAGTGAGCCATTCACGTGAAATCCACATCACGAACTTATGAGCTTTGGCTCATGCGGTTTGAGAAGTTCGCCAACAAGGAGAACAACAAAGCTGTTCTTTTTGGGCAACCAAACAGCAGACCTCATCTTGCCGCCACAATTAAAACATTCTTCCGTGAGTAGTTTAAAGTATAAAATCGATAAAGCTTTAAGAATCTGTTTGCTTTTGAACGTTATTTCTCCTATTGTCTCTCCGCATTTTAGCCTTATTTCTACTAAATTCATTAACACTCACCCTGACGCCTTGATTGTAAAGCTCAACTCATGTATACATTACTTTTATATACCTTTATAAAGCTTATATGTAAGATGTTTAGCAGGGCATATTAGATGCATACCTACTAAGTAAATAGTTTTTGATTTGGGGAAATGCGACAGGTATAGGAATTGGGTATGAGGTTTGACCACCAATACCAGTTTGCCCAGTTATGTCTTTCTTTATTCTTTTAGAATGTTTATGTGAACTCACGAAAAGAACAGAACAATCTGTCACTATCAGGAAAGGGGTTTAAAGTAGTAGGCCATGAAGCAGCATTCAGGTAAGGGTGAATTCTAAAGGGGCAGCGTCATGGTACTGCGCATGTCTTGAGTCAGTGTAGGCTTTAAATTGTCTACACACAGTTTAACTTTTAGGCTGTCAATGCCTTATTAAAATATGATGCAATATTTTATTAAAAACGATGTTTATTGACAGTTTGTGGTCATTTTCTTTGAATTTAAGTCTCCCACTGTATACATATTAGAATTTGACTGAGCCGGAGAGCTATTGCAAAACTCTTACCATGACACTGCCCCTTTAATACAAGATGCGTTGCTGCTTAGTGCTGAAACGGTTTTATTTAGGTGAAACTATAATTCCCGAATTATAACAAAAAGCTAAAAATATCGGAAATTATTGCCCTGGCCGTTTATGATTATTTTGAAATTCAATGTTCTGCCCTATGCTATTGCCATTTTTTCCTGGAAAAAATAGATATTGGTTTCCAAAATTTGGACATTCAGGTCCATACCAGGAAACAGATATCAGAGATGATGCTTGGAAGATAAAGGATGTTATTCCCAAAGGAAATTCTCTAGAAGACCCAGGTATGTATGACGACAATCACCATCGGTACTTTTTATTCAGGGCCTGGAAAGTCATGAAATGTTGACAAAAAACACCAATTTATAGATTAAAAAATCATGGAAATATTTTTATGAAGACATATTTCTTGAGTGTGTGCGAAGATTTCAGAAACAAAATTGAACAAAGGAACCTAATGAATAAGACGAATGTGCAATTCGTCTTATTCATTTCGTAAAACTTTAAATGCACTACTTAATTCTTGATGCAGCTGCTAAATTTTAACTAAATTTAAAAGATGCTTCTAAAGCAAAGAAATTTCACTAGGTATTTATTGCTCCCCACCTGCACCCCTTTTTGCAAATATGAGAGATTGTAAAACTTCAAAGTTATGAAAATAATGTACTAAAACCTAGCAACCCTGAAAACATGGGAACTCTAAAAAACTGACATATTAAATAATAAAATTATTTAGATATCAAATAAATGATCAATGACTAAGCAGGAATGCTTATATAATCACTAGCTGTTGAGTAATTTTTCCATCAATATTTACAAGACTCATCTGTTGAAGACACTTTCAAATGAACCCTTTGTTGGGAAATCATTCGTATACGATACCAGAAAACGCCCCACTCTCTGGTGCAAATTTAAAGAATAACACCACTGTCTTAAGAGCCTTTTGAAAAGCAAAACGTTTTTAGAAGGGCTGTTGCATTCAGCTTAAAGGAAAATAGAAATGTAAGGTTATTCTGTTGACTACTGACCTGAAAAGGGTTTTGGAAAGGGCTAAAGATCATTTCGTTTTGTCGAATGCAAAAATTCGCAATACGGCATGGGTGGGAGATCTGTTGCCACACTCAGGTTGCTTGATTTGGCTATCAAGAATTATGCCACAGGATATGGGACTGCTCTTGGGACTATACAACAAGCAACACTTTTTAGCGGGCTGTGGGAAGAATGCCCAACCATCTGATGTAAAAATTACACAAAGTACAAAGTTTCATCCCCACTAGCCTGGTATCGGGTAATGGCTGCTCAAAGCAGGCGCGTTTCAAAACATCTATAATTCCCCAAGCAACACATCACTAAAGCTTAAAATTCAACAAGCAAAGGAAAAACGATGGGTGGGTGGGTGGGTGCATAGGGGTATAGGTTACGTACGGGTGGGTACACAGGGGTACAGGGTGTTAAGGGCTGGGTCATAGGTAGCGCTGAACATGTCTTCTATTGTCTCCTATCAAAGGATAACCTGTCTGGAGAGGAGGAGCTGTTGAAGGTGGTAAAAAAAAACACAAACACATGTCCCGTCTGCCACAAGCCGCGCGTAGACTTAAGACAACAGTGGGGCCCATGGGTGGTCAGAAAAAAGTACCAAAAATGGATCATCAAAAAAAATAAAGAACCCAAAGACAGAAGAACCACACTAGAGTGCCCAATCAGAGGCTGTAAGTGGGTGATATTTCTCCTAGACAAGCACTTTCAGGCAACACACCTGGCCCAGAAGCCAACACTTTACAAGCTACAAAAAGAAGTAGTAAAAGCCAGGGCTGGGGCCCAGAAGAAACCGAAGTCTAAGGGAAAGACAGTAATAAGGCTCGCCTTAGAGACGGAGGATTCAGAGGAGGAGCAGCCGGCTTTGAAGAGGGTTCCAAGACAAATCCTGCAATCATCTTCACCTTTTGAGGCAAGGCCAGCAGCTAAACCGCATCAAGGCCATGCTGAAGGAGATACAGAGCCAGCAGAGCGTGAGCCACAGCCTGCATACAACCATCATAGACAACTGGGAGAACCCACGACCACCCCCACCGCCACCATCAGCAACATTCACTCCAATGGCGTGCAGCGTCCAGAACTTTGCTGTACTGCTTCTGAGGGAGCGATGCTCTAAGGAAGAGTTGGTGGGAAGAAATATGGCAATGGGGCAAACCTATTATCAACGCCGACAAAATAGCAGAAAGAAGCAGAATGGAAGAAACTGTGTTTGTCACTTCCCCACCGCCCGTTCAGAGCGTGAAGCAGTCTTGCGCCAGTGCCACAAGACAATGGATGCCTGCCTGCGACGACTGACATCAAGTGAAAAGTAACTGAAAATGTATTTTATAACCGTTTATAACCGTATCTTATGCTTCTGTAATAGTAAATCTTTAGAAATTGTTATATTAAAATAATTGATAAAAATGTCTCTGCCTCGATATTTTCACTCAACACACATTCCGTGTACAATCCTCTATCTAAGTGAAAAGGGTGCTTTGCGAATTGCGCAGCGTTCCGTTGTTTATTATCATTGTAAGACTCTTGTAAGACTCAGTGATGTCTGTCGTAAGATGTTATTAATTTTGCTTTGGCCGGAAAACTAGCGCGAGCGGAACTTTACAACGCTATTAACTGCTTCCGCAGTCATAAGCAGTCTGTAAACTTCACAACAAAGACAACTCAGGTTTGCATTGTGTTTTTGTTTTTACCTATATTCGTAAAATGCGAGTCTTCCACCTACAAAACCCGAAACGAAGACATTTATAGTAGAGCATGTTGTCGGTGACTCGTGTATTCGAGCACAAACGACTACTACTAACAGTTTTCACACATTCGAAAATCTTTGAATAATATCAAGTGATCTGCATTCTCTCCCAAAACTAATTCTCCCGTGTCTAATACAAGTCGTTGTTAAAAAAATGGCTTACAGCTGTCCGAAAGTCTTCACTAGCAGTTTTCACACATTCAGATATCTTCGAAGGATATCAAGCGATCGGCATTCCTTCCCAAAACTAATTCTCCCGTGTATAATAGAAGTAGTTTTTAAAAAAATGGCTTACAGCTGTTCGAAAGTCTTCATTAGCAGTTTTCACGCATTCAGATATCTTCGAAGGATATCAAGCGATCGGCATTCCTTCCCCAAACTAATTCTTCCGTGTCTAATACAAGTCTTTGTTAAATAAATGGCTTCCCGCTGCTGAAACGTCTTCGCTAGCAGTTGTCACACATTCGGAAAGCTTAGAATATTTGAAGTTTATTACAAGTCTTTGTCAAATAAACGGCTTCCAGCTGTTTAAAAGTCTCTGCTAGCGGTTGCCACACATTCGACAATCTTTGAAGAATATCAAGCAATCGGCAGCTGTTCAAAGGTCTTCGCTAACAGTTTTCACACATTTGAAAATCTTTGAAGAATATCAAACGATCGGCATTCCTTTCACAAATTAATTCTCCCGTACAAGTATTTGTTAAATAAATGGCTTCCGTCTGTTCAGATGAACTGGTCCACCAAGAGGCTGGCCAATTTTGCTACGGCCAAGTACAATTTAATTATTATTTATATGTTTCCTTGTAAATGTAATTAAGTGTAATGACTGCCACATGTAATTCAGGCTTTACTGCAAATGAGTGGGAATAAACTATCATTATAATTATTATCATTAACTGATTTTCTACAACGTAGAAAAAGTCACAGAGCTCGAAGGACCATTCATCGTAGTGGAAAAAGACAAGTAACCTCGGTCAGTGACCAAAAAATGAAAGAAATGACAGTACTGTTAGAGGTTGTGAAGGCAATAGAAATCGAATGAGCGCACCTCATTGGTAGGACTGACCCGAAAAAGGAAAACAACAAGGCAACTTATTGATGAGTTCTTGGGATTTCAAGACAGACAATGGCTAAACAGTTTCATTGCAAGAACGTTTCAGGAAGAGTTACGCATGGCATATTCAATCAGAACAATCAGGTAGCATTCTAAAGCATTTCTGAAGCGTTACTATTCCACAGGAAGATTCGTCAATGCCAACTCGACCTCGCCCGACATTGCAAGAACGCTTCAGGGTGAGCCGGGGCTGACATATTACATCGAAACAATCGGCTGCAGAGAAAACTGCAGAGAAAGCTCAGCAGGCTATGCACCGGAACAAAATAGAGTACCTAGAGTATCGTCAGCTCCTGCTGGACACTTTAGATACTTTTGATCAATGAGAAAAACACATGAAAATAAAAAGATGTGGCTGAACAGTTTCATTGTTGCTTTACCGAAAGGCATTTTACCTGATAATGAGAAAAGCAAAGACGTCAAACCATAAAGCAGTTGGTGAAAAGTCCAACTCATCGTCAATGGCCAAGTCTACAAGAGGTTAAACGCAAAGGTTAAACGCTCTACAATTCTTTTTATGATTAGCTTGAATCACCTTAAAATCCTTTTCCATCAGCACATCAATCGGTAAAGATATTTTACATAACCATTGTAATTGTGATTATGAGAGAGTAGCAGCAATAACACATAATAATGTAATGGGAATATCTGAAAAATATAGCCGAAAATAAGGCGAAATCAACAGATTTCTGATATCGACATGGGCTCCGGTTACGCAAGTTTAGCACCTCTCTAGCTATATATTCTGGATCTGTGCCAAAAGCAAGATCATAAGCCCTACCACAAAAAAGAATGCCTCTTGAGGCAATGCAATTTGTGATGAGTAGAAAAGTTGCGATAGATGCGTAAAAGGGGCAGAAAATTTGAGTATATTAAAAACGGAACAACAGAGGACGGAAAACAAAAAAGTGACTGCAGCTTTTAAGTGCCCTACGCAAGGGGAAATGTTCTCGTCTCTAGAGAAGCTCTTGGCTGTCTATGCTGGCCACCATTTCGAACAAATGGTGGCACGAGTACCTACAAGAAGTGACAAGGCACCTTCCCTTGAATCATGTCCTTGTAGTGCATGATTATTCTGAGAATTTTAACAGCCAATTACAGGATCAGCTACAGAGCTTGTACTTTTTCAAGTATAAGCCTTTATTCATGTGACTGTCCTTAAGAGGCATGCCCTTCGAGGTATGGCAGGTCAAGAGTACTGCAGAAAATCCGACCCTTGTCTCTCAGCAGGTGTTTGCTATTTCCCCCGACGGCCAGCACGTTGACAATTCTGTCTTTAAAAGTTTGCAGATTTGTGGCTGGGTATCTAAAAAGTATAAAATATAACACCAAAGTGATGCACGAGTGAACCGACGGCTGCTCTGCCCGATACAAAAACCACCATTGCATGGGTGATGTAGCTAACTCATCCTCTGATTTCGGCTATGTAACCATACGGAATTATTTTGAGACCTCCCACGCCAAGGTCCCAAAGTAGACGCTGGGGCGATTTTAAAACATAAACCCGACATGGCAGTTATCAAGCAACAGGTAGGATCACGTAACAGCATAACTAATAACAGGATTCCCATCATAAAATTACCCCTTTCTTAAAACAATTTCATATGCTAAGTCATATCATAATATATATATATATATATATATATATATATATATATATATATATATATATATATATATATATATATATATATATATATATATATATATATATATATATATATATATATATATATATATATATATATATATATATATATTATGATATGACTTAGCATAGTTTATATATGAAATATTCTTTTCTATTTCGGATCTGATTTGATAAATTTCAAAATATTGCCCAGCTTTTCGATTTTGCTGAGAAGAACTCAAATCTTCTGTCATAGGAATGTACCAGTCAGAGAATACAGAGCTGCTATTGCGAGCACTGCATTGAAGGACATTACAGCGACTGTCGTAATACCGACTATGTTAACCAATGGGACTCAAAGGTCTTGCATGGAGAACACTCTGCCCAGAGAGCACAAACCAGGGCCGAAACCATAGAAGCCGCAGAGTCTGAGAAATACAACAATTTCAAATATACCTTGTTCTTAGATTTATGATTGTCAATCACATGATAACGAATTAATTGTCAATTCTCTTTTACTCTAGATGTCACAATACACTCCAACAAAGACGCCAGCCAAGAGGGTCAACTACTTTTCCCATTTCCCTCATTATTTTCTTCGCCCCTTCAAGGGGAAGGCAAAGATAACATTGGACGAATTCAACAAATCACTAAATACTCGCAACTGCGAGTGGCTATTAAGGCCAGCAGTTGCACAAACCAGGGCAAAAACCATAGAAGCCGCAGAGTCTGAGCAAGCAGCCATGGCTGACCTCATACACAAGGGTGCTATCGTAGCAAATGCTTCTGGGAACGAGGGAGAAGAATATTACCTGCTCGTCGGAAAAGCCTCAGCATCGTTATAAAGCAGCAAAAGATGACTGGGGTTTCAGTTACCCTCCTGGGGGCTTTTTACAGGTCATTTTCTAATCAAAGACGAAAGTATGCTAATGCTTCATCAGTATAATCAGTATCCCGAAAAGGCAGCGATGGTATACTTATCTACGACACGTGTTAACAGGAAAATGTTCCAGAAGGAAAATGCTAGAGGCAAAAACTGTTATTTCAAACACGCGCTTTAATGTTTCTAACGTAGAAAACTCTATTACTACAAACACGCGATCGTCCCACCCTGCAAAGACAAGAGGGAGATCTAGTAGGACCTCCTTTTTGGGAAAACTAGAGAAAGGCAACAACGAGCAAAATTCTGATGAATGAAACTGCGGGACCCACAGAAGCTAAAAGGAAAGCTGTAGCACCTCTTCAAAGAACACGCTTGGGCTGGAATCTCTTGTCAAGCGCCACTTCCAAAGCGATCTTCAACGGTATTATAAAGACAGACTTCTTCCTGGACCAAATCTCAAACAAACACCTGGTTCCATTCATCCTCCTTCATATTGTCAGATTGTCGTGAGGCCTTTACCACAAGAGCTTTCACGAACATGGGGCACTGGTCCGTGACAATGAACCTTGGAAATGCATCTTTCCAGGTCTCATCTGCAGACTGAACCCAAAAACTTTCCTGGGCCCAGAGCCAGATTCGAACTCAGCGGTGAGAGGCTAGTGTGCTAACCACTAAGTTTTTATATTTTATATCTTTTTTTCCAAATAGGTACTGGTGTCTTAGTACATTATAAAGGACTGTAGAAAGTAACAACTCATATTTTGACGAAAAAAGCCTATCAGCGAAACGAACATAGTTGTAGGGGAAAAAACCACTGTTGTCAGCGAACAGCTTGTCGGCAAAACCACCTGATACCTTTCTGCCATGGTTACCAGCCATTGAAGTTCAACTTCGACCTGTGTGTGCTAGTCTGCCAGGGGCCCTCCGGCAAAACACGGAGGATGAGCCTGAGAAAAAGGGGGAAGTGATATTCGAACATGCCGCCGATGCTTCTCTGATTCAAGGCAACTGTGAGTAAAGGACAGCCCTCTTGTACGCCTTTCACTACGAGGAAGCCAGCTGGATACAAAGTTTAGATGCCTTAGTTCCGGTAGAAGTGAAAGAGATTAAAACTCTCTAGGTCTCAACAAATTGGCCACATCATTGAAAAAAATACACAGGGCGGTCTTAGGCAACAACTTATACTGTAAAGGATTGCAGATAGTGATTTGATGAGGAAGCGAGTGGCACAGGCTTTATCGTTATTGCAATCTGTTTTGTTAACTGAGGGGGATGCGCACAGAAATCAACTTCAACTTCGACCTGTGTGTGCTAGTCTGCCAGAGGCCCTCCGGCAAAACACGGAGGATGAGCCTGAGAAAAAGGGGGAAGTGATATTCGAACATGCCGCCGATGCTTCTCTGATTCACTACGAGGAAGCCAGCTGGATACAAAGTTTAGATGCCTTAGTTCCGGTAGAAGTAAAAGAGATTAAAACTCTCTAGGTCTCAACAAATTGGCCACATCATTGAAAAAATACACAGGGCGGTTTAGGCAACAACTTATACTGTAAAGGATTGTAGATAGTGATTTGATGAGGAAGCGAGTGGCACAGGCTTTATCGTTATTGCAATCTGTTTTGTTAACTGAGGGGGATGTGCACAAAAAACAACTTCAACTTCGACCTGTGTGTGCTAGTCTGCCAGAGGCCCTCCGGAAAAACACGGAGGATGAGCCTGAGAAAAATGGGGAAGTGATATTCGAACATGCCGCCGATGCTTCTCTGATTAAGGCAACTGTGAGTAAAGGACAGCCCTCCTGTACGCCTTTCACTACGAGGAAGCCAGCTGGATACAAAGTTTAGATGCCTTAGTTCCGGTAGAAGTGAAAGAGATTAAAACTCTCTAGGTCTCAACAAATTGGCCACATCATTGAAAAAAATACACAGGGCGGTTTAGGCAACAGCTTATACTGTAAAGGATTGTAGATAGTGATTTGATGAGGAAGCGAGTGGCACAGGCTATACTGTAAAGGATTGTAGATAGTGATTTGATGAGGAAGCGAGTGGCACAGGCTTTATCGTTATTGCAATCTGTTTTGTTAACTGAGGGGGATGCGCACAGAAATCAACTTCAACTTCGACCTGTGTGTGCTAGTCTGCCAGAGGCCCTCCGGCAAAACACGGAGGATGAGCCTGAGAAAAAGGGGGAAGTGATATTCGAACATGCCGCCGATGCTTCTCTGATTCAAGGCAACTGTGAGTAAAGGACAGCCCTCTTGTACGCCTTTCACTACGAGGAAGCCAGCTGGATACAAAGTTTAGATGCCTTAGTTCCGGTAGAAGTGAAAGAGATTAAAACTCTCTAGGTCTCAACAAATTGGCCACATCATTAAAAAAAATACACAGGGCGGTCTTAGGCAACAACTTATACTGTAAAGGATTGCAGATAGTGATTTGATGAGGAAGCGAGTGGCACAGGCTTTATCGTTATTGCAATCTGTTTTGTTAACTGAGGGGGATGCGCACAGAAATCAACTTCAACTTCGACCTGTGTGTGCTAGTCTGCCAGGGGCCCTCCGGCAAAACACGGAGGATGAGCCTGAGAAAAAGGGGGAAGTGATATTCGAACATGCCGCCGATGCTTCTCTGATTCACTACGAGGAAGCCAGCTGGATACAAAGTTTAGATGCCTTAGTTCCGGTAGAAGTGAAAGAGATTAAAACTCTCTAGGTCTCAACAAATTGGCCACATCATTGAAAAAATACACAGGGCGGTTTAGGCAACAACTTATACTGTAAAGGATTGTAGATAGTGATTTGATGAGGAAGCGAGTGGCACAGGCTTTATCGTTATTGCAATCTGTTTTGTTAACTGAGGGGGATGTGCACAAAAAACAACTTCAACTTCGACCTGTGTGTGCTAGTCTGCCAGAGGCCCTCCGGCAAAACACGGAGGATGAGCCTGGGAAAAATGGGGAAGTGATATTCGAACATGCCGCCGATGCTTCTCTGATTCAAGGCAACTGTGAGTAAAGGACAGCCCTCCTGTACGCCTTTCACTACGAGGAAGCCAGCTGGATACAAAGTTTAGATGCCTTAGTTCCGGTAGAAGTGAAAGAGATTAAAACTCTCTAGGTCTCAACAAATTGGCCACATCATTGAAAAAAATACACAGGGCGGTTTAGGCAACAGCTTATACTGTAAAGGATTGTAGATAGTGATTTGATGAGGAAGCGAGTGGCACAGGCTTTATCGTTATTGCAATCTGTTTTGTTAACTGAGGGGGATGCGCACAGAAATCAACTTCAACTTCGACCTGTGTGTGCTAGTCTGCCAGAGGCCCTCCGGCAAAACACGGAGGATGAGCCTGAGAAAAAGGGGGAAGTGATATTCGAACATGCCGCCGATGCTTCTCTGATTCAAGGCAACTGTGAGTAAAGGACAGCCCTCCTGTACGCCTTTCACTACGAGGAAGCCAGCTGGATACAAAGTTTAGATGCCTTAGTTCCGGTAGAAGTGAAAGAGATTAAAACTCTCTAGGTCTCAACAAATTGGCCACATCATTGAAAAAAATACACAGGGCGGTTTAGGCAACAACTTATACTGTAAAGGATTGTAGATAGTGATTTGATGAGGAAGCGAGTGGCACAGGCTTTATCGTTATTGCAATCTGTTTTGTTAACTGAACGGGATGCGCACAGAAATGGTAAAAAATACCTGCGAAATCATCTACGATCTATGGAAAGGCAGTATGAATAGGGTTTCTAAAAACTTTTTTAACAATTTTTATATCGTTTTTTTCCAGGTCATGAAATCAAGGAGCTGAACAGCTCCATTGCTTCTAAATGAAAGGTGCTTTACCTGATAATGAGAAACGCAGAGGGAAAGCCTTAAAGCAGTGGTGGTGAAAAACCAACTTGTCAATGGCTAAGTCCTACATGGGTTAAGGTTAAGCGGTCTAAAATTCTTTCTACGATTAATTTAAATCACTTTAAAATCCTTCTCTATCAACACATCACTTGTTAAGATATTTCATATCAATATTGTAATTGTGATTATAAGAGAAAAAAGCATTATGCTACTCTCCAATTATGTATAATTATGTTATTACAAATTCCATCTTAAACCTTCATTGTAAACAATGCAATATACCTTATTGTCACTGTATATTACAAAAAGAGAAACTACCGCTAAAAAGTATATGGATTAGTTTAATTGTCACTCAAGATTCCATGTCTCAACGATTATCTCAAGCAACTCGCCCACACAAGGATGGAAAACAAACAATACTGTGACATCTTGAAGATCGTGCGCGACAAAGATGATACCACCATTACTAGACAAAAGCTTGTGGCATTTCTGTAGTGTTACTAAGGGAAGATTAGTCAATGCCAACCCTTAACCTAGAGCGAACTCGCCCGATATTGCCAAACACTTCAGGAGGGGCCAGGGCTATCATGTTCCAACAAAACAATCAGGTATATTCATAGAAAGCTAATCTGGATAGCACCGGAACAAATACTGCCAATTCGTCAGAGTCGTAATTCGATGACTACTTTTGTGAGATGATATTATAAAAGCCATAAATAAAGGCAACGTCATTCTAATCACCTTAGCTATTTTTTAAGGCCTTCGACACTGTCATTTATTCAATGGTTATACGGAAACTTCATGCAATTGGTCTGCCGAAAGCAGCACTCAAGTACTAAGGTACTAAAAAGCTACTAAGGTACTAAGCTACTTGACATTGAGGAAATAGTTCAAATTAACGATCAGCAATCGAAAAAAAAATAGCTTCATACAACCATAGAGTCATACAACCATACTGATTATGCTATTCTTGCAGCCATAGTGCACAGCATAATACTACTACTCCTCAATGTTGGGCTGAGCATCTTCAAGAATTCGTTCAACTCTAAAGGTATATTGTGTGGTACTGTAATTTGTTTTCAAAGGCCAGCCAGACATACGCTAATCGTCACGCTTCCAGTCTCTTCATTTTCAGTTTGCTCTCCAACAGTTAATATACCACCAGTAGAGCGCTAAGCAAGAAACAGCAAGTACCTTCCCAGAGTTGGTACTGATAAGTTTGATTTACCTCTGCGTGTCCAGGCCAGATGTACCCATTCACTGTCTCTTATCTGATCAACATTACACAAGCAGTTCACATGTGCCTTTGTTAGAAGAGTTTTTTTAACACTAATTTCGGTCGTGTCAATTTGAGTTTCCTGTGGAACAAGCCGCCGCCATCTTGGTAACGAAATCTCCGGTCCCTTCCCCCAATGCGCAATTAGTAGTCTATTCCTTGCCTTTCCAGCTTTGATTTGGACTGACTCTGTCTGTGGAAACCAAGATTTGGGGTACCTTTGGCAGTCCACGATACAAAGCGGCCATGATTTTTCGCACTTGCTCTGTGTTTACGATAATGTTAAAAGCTCCTTCGATTATACCACGAATACGATGGCGATATCAAAGAATTATTTCGTAAGTATGACGACTTATGATCCTATGTTTTTTGGGGTTTGCTTATCATGGCTTTTGAAGTTTGTCATTTGATAATAAAAGAACTCGGATTATCAAACTAGCCCCTCACTTAAAGGCAAAGCAAAAGGTATTCAAACAGCCCAATTGTCTGACAATTGTAATGTAAGGCTTTGTTTTTAAATGCAACTGAGGGAAATAACTTTATGTAGGGAAGACAAACCAACCAAATTCCTAAAATGACGGTAAATAGTAAGCATTCAGTAGATCTGTGTTATTTGATGAGACTTGTGTATAAGGGAAATGGAAAGTCAATCAAAATAATCTCATTTCTCTGCCCCGCTTCTTGGCCCTTCTAATATCAGACATTTTTTTATTCGATACTGGGTTTGCAGTATTTTATATTTTGAGTCTATCTTTCCACATCAATGTCCAGTCCAGAACTACTATGATTACAAATCATTGCCCAAGAAATAAAACGAAATTGATAAGTATCTACATTTTTCTTAAAACAAGGCAAACACAGCCACGGAAGAGACACAGAGATTCTTTAGAAATCAGTGGGCTCCAGTGAATACTGCAGTGTACTTACAAGCAGAAGCTATTGTTAGGGAGAAGCAGGAGATCATAAATTCTGTATAGTTCACTATGTTAATACATGAGCAGTAATCTTTTTAGTAGCTATTATTATGGCCACCACTTAGACCCAAATAGCTTACTGGGTATGTACAGGCATGCAGCTCGGGGTGGGCACACTGGTTGTATCCCTGCCCCTAAACCACCAAAAAGCAGACAATTTCTTTTGTTTAATAAAATCAAACTTCAAGCAATTTGGTTTTATATTTCTTTTATAAAACAAACAGAGAAACCATGAAACAAAGGGTTAGTGATCTGCCAAGACAATGGCTGCAAAGAAAAGGGGGTCTTGTATAAATCTGGCTTATGGAAATGTGCGAACTGCCCCACACAAATCTAAAAGAATATAGATGTAACCCTTGCAATTGAAAGACCAACCAACCTATGAGCTTGAGCACTTCACTTCTCCATGAGATCTTCTAGTAACTAGAACCTATTTTATCACTATTTTAAAATTTTAATCATAATTATCATTTTCAATTTATATTATAGTTTCCTTTATATATGGTATATATTGTATATACAGTACAGTATCTAAGTTTGACAAGGTCCATACATTATCATGAGTTTGCTTTTGCCCTATAACCAACAGTGCAGGCCATTTTGTTATCCCAATGTTGCATGATATTGGTAAGATATAGTCCTGGCTTGGAAACAGAAGCCCATTCATGATAATACTCCTTTAGCAGAGCCACAAGAATGGCCCTATTGACTACTGTATTTAGACTAATGTATAACAGGAAACATTATGGAAATATTTGCTTACATCATTTTCACTTTAATTAATCGTTGAGTCATCGCCAGAGCAGGAACATGCCTCACCTAACTGGTCGCCACGCTCATCCTTTTCTATACAAACCACGCCTGCCTTCATGCATTCACATCAACTGCCCCTGGTAAACCCGTCCTTGCCGTCATCACCTCATCATTCTATTTTCTCCACTCCATCTCAACCACCCACAAGACGATCGCTGTTCACCTATCCACAGAGTCTTGCCACACCTACCACACCTGACTCACGCAACTGGCTTCAACGTCTTTTCCATGAACTGCACCAAAATCATCAAAAACACCACCACATCACATCGCAGCAAGCCACCACCACATCTAACCAGAACCTCATCATGCAGCAGCAGCAAGCTATTCTCCACCGCATCGACCACTTAGAATAGTCTACAATTATCGCCGACACCACAACAGCACTCCATGTCAACACCAGCACGCCTGCATCGTTACATATACAAACGCCAGCCCAGCAAACGCCAGCCCAGCAAACGCCAGCCCAGCAAATGCCAGCCCATCAAACGCCAGTCCAGCAAATGCTAGCCCATCAAACCCCAGCCGATCAAACGCCAGTCCAGCAAACGCCAGTCCAGCAAACGCCAGTCCAGCAAACGCCAGCCCAGCAAACACCAGTTTTGCAAATGCCAGTCGTTTCTGTCGGATTCCGCACCACGTGCGAAAGGCTAAGACGTGAATGTCTTTCCCACGAACACTTCGCTGCCATGTTGGTAAGAAAGCTTTACAGCGAGAAGAAAAGGAAAGGAAAAAACTGCCTCGGAAAGAAAGGGAAATAGGCTCTCGAAGAGGGGCACCTGGTGAATTACTTCCACCACACTCCTGCGGATAAAGACAAGCTTTGGAACGAGTGCATCGTCCGCATCGATAAGATGCTACGAAGAATGAAGAAAACTAATGCATAAATATGTTTGTACAGCTATAATGACTGAAAACTGAAGACCGAAAATAAAACAAAATTTTACCTTGAAATGCATTCTTTATTGAATTCAGGCATTTTAGAACTCACTCTCTCGCGGCTTTGAAATATAAAACAATATCACGCGAAAATGATTGACGGGTCAAAAGCATCAAAAGCTCTACATCTCGCAACTTACTCAAATATCCAGACGCGAAACGCCCTCATTTTCAATGTATCAGAGTAGAAAAACTAGGGGGAATAAGCCACCTAAAATTGAGTCTGCTTTGTTAACCATGATGTATATAATTTTTTCCCGTGTTAAGAATTTTAGCCCGATTGTCACATCTAATTAACTAAGAATCAAACATGTCGCACTTTATAGCTAAACGCAATTCGTTCTTCCTTCGAATGTCTCTTTAGATTTACTAAGCGTCTTTATAATAAATGTATATCATGAATACAATTCAATATCGTATCATATTGTAATTCGTATACTTCGTGGGCTTTTAGTCATTTGTAAGCCTGCCGGTTTTGTCACTTGAACTGGGAAAACATAAAACGCACAATAATTCTTCTCATAAGAATTCACATATAACAGCTTAGTTAACTAATATGAGACTTTCGCACGGGATTATACTTATTTGTCTTGCCGTTATTTGTTATTTGTCTTGAATCATCTAAACGCAGAAATAATATTTCTGTGTTTACCGAAAATATGTTCACAAAGACTGTCTACAAAGTATCGCTGTCTAGTCTAGCACTTTATTATGACTGTCTAGCTTCAAAGTTGGTAGCTTCGTCTCATCGTCTGAACTTGCTTCAAAGTCCGCAGCTTCGATTATTTGGCTAATATCCTTTGCAGTACTTTCTGTTATGCCTCAAATTGTTAGCAGGATGATGATTGAAAAGGTAGATGATTTTAGCTTCACACTCGAAGTCGATCGAGTGTTATTAAGATTCGTTTTACGGCTCATGCCGTTTAGCTACGGCAAAGCGTGTTCGAATTGCTTTACGCAATTAATCCCTAGAAAATAAAAAAACTTAATCGGAGCCGTTTCTACCTTTTATAAGGAATTATTTTACTTCGCTTACTATTATATTTAAAGCGAAAACCCAGGAGTTTTCGTTTATAAATTTAAATCATTTTGTTAAAGTTAGCGAGATAGCGCAAAAATCTTGTTCGATGTTTCTGAGTTTACTTTACTAACCACGCAGGCAATCCTTATCATTCTATACTTTATAATGGGCTAAGTCATGGATTAAAAAACACTGAAATCAATCACTTGCAAAGCGAGTCGATACTCTCGATAACACACGAGAAGAACATGCACGAGTCTCGAGTACTCGCGAGTGTAGGTTATGTTACTCTAGACCTGTACTGTATACCAGCTTTGGTGCATAGTTTATTTAATAAATTATTACCAGCTTAATGAAGCTATTAAAATTTGTTGATGTTTCTTATTTATCTGTGTCAAATGTATTTGACCCCTGTGGAATTGGTGTGGTCCAAACACTAAAAATGTTACCATTTTCATTTAAAGCTTAAGGTCTACACTCTCCGATAGCAATGGTCCTGAAGGGTTCAATGCAATTTTAAAAAACAAATTCAATGCAACCATTGAATTGCCCATATACCATATCTTGAAAGCACTGAAAACACAATCAACTGCAAATACCAAGCACACATACAGGCTTATTAAAAGCAAATAGACACAGGTATCCGAGTATGACCTGAGGACAAACCAAAAATCCAAAATGGCAGAAAATGGCAGGCTACTTTGGATAAACCTTCTCAATTGTCCTCCAACTAGAGGCAAAGCAATTTACTTTTAAAACTAGCATGTGAAGCTTCAATAGTGAAATACCCATTGTTTCCAAGAGATCATACAAAGCATATTTTTCTAGGCTGTAAACTTGAAGTTATACTTATCCTTGCACCAGACAACTGAACATTTTAAGCTTTCAAAGGTATACTTAACAATTAGTTAGAGTTAGAGTTATCTATGAACCAATAGAAAGTCAACGAGGCACGGAGTGCAGAGTTTCCGTGTTTCTAGTGCATACAAGAACACATGCAAACAAAAGCACAAGATAAACAAAAATTGAAAACTTTAGATTCAAAACTCAGTCTTTTTGTTACTTTAAGTGTCCTTTTGTAAGGATGGAAAATACATTTACTAGGTGAACCAAATTTCTCGAATTTGAATCAAGTTTTTTTGTGTCTCTCGCTTCAATTGGCTTTTTCGCTACTCACTAGCTCAATAGAGTGAGTACACGAGCCAATCAAATTGTGAGATTTGTTATAGTATGTGAGTGGATTTATGCTAATACAGTATATCTTGAGACTTTAAACATAATATAACATAATACCTGTCTGTTTCTTGCTTTAGACAGCTTTTAAATTATAATAATTGTTATACTGTAAATAAAGTGCATTGGATCTGTCTTAATAGAAACTGATATAAACTGCTTTAGTTTTCCAAACTTTCATACCTTTACAAATGCAGGGAGGGACTGAGCTGACATCATTTCAAGTTAAACTGTGAAAATAAAAAGGTAGGTGCCATCAAAACGAGAGATAGATAATAAAAGGCAATAAAAGAATAATGAAGACAAGCTCTGGACCAAATTATAGTGATTATTACCGGTAGATGATGTAAGCTTTCAAGTCATCAATCAAGTCTCCCACAAACATTAACCATAAGTAAGCGGTTTTAAACAATGTAAACCTAAATCTGAGTTTCTTGTTAGTTTTGTCCGGCGAGAGTTTACACACAGCAGCATTCTATTCCAAACTAAAAACTCAAAAAATTGATATCTTTTGTGATAGCATTACACGAATTTCACTGAATTGAAAGAAAGAGGACATTCCGCAACAAGGTTAGAAATACATAAGCCGCTGAGTACAGTATTCAGCACAAACTTGCGATGAAATAATTACTATTTGTTTTGAGATTTCATTCACTGACAAATCCCTGCTCAACCGGTTTACTCCCATACATGCAGACACGTGCGTGTCAGTTGAATCTCGATAAATCGCTGCGTACGGAGCGAAATGAAGCTCAATCTAGTATCGAGTGTCACTTTTTCAAACTGCATTTTTTAGAGATTATTACAGTACCTGTCGGTATCAGAGTACGAATTTTTTAAAAAAGCTGAATGAATG
Source organism: Nematostella vectensis (assembly GCF_932526225.1). Taxonomy (NCBI): domain Eukaryota; kingdom Metazoa; phylum Cnidaria; class Anthozoa; order Actiniaria; family Edwardsiidae; genus Nematostella; species Nematostella vectensis. The sequence goes on along the minus strand of NC_064042.1, from coordinate 12,402,873 downwards.
GGTTTTGTTGCGCGCGAAATATTTTGGCGTATAAAGACTAAAATTCGTACCATTACCTGAAGTGGAAACACCACACAAGCCGTGTAGGAAACTATATTTTACATTATATGTACCCTTAAGGCCCGAACAACAACAATAATGCAATTATTTCGGGGACATTTTTACCTCTTGTAGACAACCCTTCAAGCTGCTTGGAAAGATGGCGCTGCTCACAATAGCAAGCATGCAAAGTCGAACCGCTGACCAAACAGACAAGACGTGCTAGACCGAGGTTCTCTCCCACCACAGGCGGCCCATTTTTTAGGTCTGTCTAATAAAAAAATCCAAATTCGTCCAATTTTCTTTGTACCACTGCATCTTTTGTGTCTGATTCGTGGATATTTTTTAGTTACACACTTTTCATTAAAACTGTAGTTTTAAAATAAAAGTTTTAGACATAAAGTTTGCAAATTTTACCTCCCCTTCATTTTATTGTTCCAAGTAATAATATTTCCTAAACTCTTGTTACAGCCTCTATACATCAATCATTGTTGCTTCACATTAATACTTGAATATTTATGTGTTCCTTTTTTTTATTTCTTAGTTTGTTTATTCATTATTCATTTAAAACATTATATTTTCATGATAATCTAAAGACAAGGTAGGTATAAGTGGCTGGTATTTAAAATAACATTCATACCTGCAAAAAACATCCTTTTATTATGAAAACTTAACATGAACATCAACTAGTCCTCTAGATATTTCAGCAACTATGTTAATTGTTGCTCTTTTATCTGTGTTATACATATATATTCAGTCATCCAGCAGTGTTCATGGGTGCTGTATGGATAAGAAAAAAAAACTAATAAACAAGTCAAAAATGGCTGTCCAACAGTATTTATGCTATTCCAAAATAGCATACAAAATGGAATTTACAGATGAAGCTATAAAAAGGCTGCCAGTGTGCTTCTTTAACAGAGTTTTGGAACCTGCCAGTCTGTGGCATTTTAAATGTGCACGCAACATTGTGAAAATTCTCTATGGATGCATTCTTGATGAAAACCTCATTCGGATGCACAGTGGTCTATATTGACTGGCTATGATTCTTATATTAATCTGTCACTTATTACCTTATTGTAACAGCATTTTTTAGTTAAATGTAAAGTACCTTTGATTTTTAATCTCATGTGCATGCAGGTGTGCAGCCAGGATTAGCTGAAACAGGGGGAGGGGGCAGGTATGGACATAATTGAAAAAGGTGCAATTTTTTTCCTTTCCTTTTCTTTCCTTTCCTTTTTATTTACAAGAAAAGCCAGTTTGAGTACATGTTCCAAAGGTTGTAAGCCAGGTAATCTTTAAACATGAAAAAACTGCCCCAGCCCGGATCATACAAAAACATTACAGTAGTTACATATTGACTTGCCTATCTTCCAAGTTAGAATCTATTCTCTATTCTACAGCTTGTTTTCTGCTCTTCTTCATTGCTTTTTGGGCTCTTTCCACGCATTCATCAAACTCCTTGATAGATCGCTCTATTTTAGGAAGATGTACATTATACATTTCATCCACAATGTCATCAAAAGACATTATTTTGTAGTTGTCAAAGAATTTTCTCTTCAATTGATTCCATTTTATCGCCAGAAAGAAAGGAGACACTATGCAAGAACTGCCATTCCATGATGAGTAGATCTGATGGAAGTCTAACTCACATTCTTGAAAGGCATCTGATTCATAAACTGCTTTAATCAACTTGCAAGAATCTTGATCTGTCCATCTCCTATTTTTCTTATTTGCACTTATGAATGCTATATTTGGAGAGTATTGCCATTTCTTAAAGCACTGAAAGTAGTTTCTTGTTCCAACAATGAATGATACCAGCTTCCAATTAATATCCTTAAAAACTGCTGTCTGTCCTTTAGATTCTGTTAGAACTGTGACAGCATCTCTGAGCCTTTTGATCTCCTCATCTGACCATGGACCACGTGCTCCTCCTAATGAACACCACTTGATATAAACCTGAAAATAACTCCTGTCTAAAACTGCCGAAATTTCCTTCCAATTGTTTCCATATATATGATGCAGTTTCTTCAACTCCCTTATTTCTTCTTCTGTAAAACTACCTGCAGCATTCTTTTTCTGTTCTTTAATATTATAGTATAGTACATTGTAAACTGATTTAAATGACCTATTCAATCCTTGCATTACTTTTTCATAAAAATTCATCTGACTTACAAACTCTTTCCATTTAATTGCTTTTCCATTTTTCAATCTCACATTTTTAAACAAATCTGACTGAAGATCTTCAGCTCCTGATTCAAGTGATATTTTCCTTAGGTTGTCAAGAAGAATTTGGCGTTCCTCATAAGACCACCTCCCTTTGTAACGTTTCCTACAATCTGCACATTTGCATCGCCGGCCATGATAATTCAGGATCTTTATCTTAGTTTTTGACTTTTTCATACCCCTTGGGTTCTTCTTTTTTTTTATATTTGTCTCTTGTTTTGATTGAGTGATGACTAAATGTTGGTCTTCTTTTTTTTCAGGTAACAGTGCCCTCTTTTACTGTTTTTCACCATTGACTCCTCATCACACTTGTACTGATTTTTACCATTTTTTTTCTTAATCTTGTACTCATGATTGCTAAGTTCTATTTCTTGCTCATTCTTTCCCTTATTCTTTTGTCTCTCTTTTTTCATTGCAACATTTTTACCTCCCCTTAGTCTAATGTGACAATCATCATCTGGTGCCAATTTGAGTGCATCCTCATCCAAAGCATCTTTGCATTTTTTCTTCTGTTTCTTTGTTGTGACCTCCACAAGTTTATGCTTATGCCTTGTTCTTTTCTTTTTCTTCATTCTAATGCCATCATATCCTTCCGAAATTTTATTGTTGTAATTTTTTCGATAATCTCGAATCTTTTGTTTCATTTCAACATGCTCTACTCCACTTCGTTCCATATCACAATTGTCATCCTCTGATGTTGATTTGAAAGCATCATTGTATTCCCGCTTCTGCTTCTTTGTTGTGACATCACTTCCAAACTCCATAAATTTATGCTTATGCCTTTTCTCCTTCTTTTTCATTCTACTGCCATCACATCCTTCTGCTATTTCATTGTTGGAATTTGTTCTATACTTTCGTTTATTTTTTATCTTTTCAACATTCTCACCTACACTTGGTTCCATGTCACAGTCGTCGTGCTGTGGTGTCGATTTGAAAGCATCCTCATCTAAAACACCTTTCTGCTTCCTCTTACCCGTTATGACATCGACGACCTTTTCTTGTTTACGCTGATGCCTTCTCTCTTTCTTCTTTTTTCTAACCACCTCTCCATCAAATCCTTCGGTTATTCCCTTCGTGTCCTTGAGAAGACGACTTTTCACTCGTTTTGTCGTCTTTTTTTGCATTACCACCATCATTATCTGGTGCACTGACTGTCTCAGGCTTCATTATTCTTACGTCTCATAAGTTCAGAAGTTTAAGTCGTTTTTTTTCACTCTAACCGCTGCTACTCAAACTTATACCGAACGGGCCGTCATTTTTTTCTTCTATACCGCAAGGCATGACGGTTGGTATAACACAGGGTAACCGCCTCTCAAGGTTTAGTTCAGGTCTCGTGATTTCCGGAATGAGAATGATCACAGGTGGCCAAAGTAAGTGAAAAATAACTTGTTGAAAAGATGTGTGTAGGGTAGTGTTGTGTTTATGTTTACTTTTTGCGTTTTCTCTGGCCGTATTCCAGCGACTTTTTCAAGATTCAAGATTCACGATTTGAACTCTTACCAGAAAGGTAGAAAAGTAATTTTGGCCATACCTCACGTTCCGTCCTCAAAAAAACACTTCCTCTCGCTTAATCGCGTTCAAATCACGGCAACATCCTCACAGATAGTTGGAGTCCGACCAGCCCAAACCATAGCGCCACATCATTTTCCATTGCAGAGGAATCCGGCAGAAAATTCGTCTTTTTGTCGTCGTAATATGCTTGACCACAATTAATTTGACAACCGTCAAAATTACATCATCCAAGCGAGCGTAAAAATATCCCGTGTACCTGTGGCTGCATAGAAAAAAGGTCCTTAATTAGTTTTCTCTGCCCGGACATATGTGTGTAATTTAGTTTTGCTCTGATTTTGATGTTAAGGGCACGTTTTTTGCCCTAATCTACGTGTTCGACCACGGCAAAAACCTTTTCGCGATTAGTGCAGACTAATCTCGACGCTCCCTACCACAGAAGGGCCTCGCTTTTGCGTTCGCGGTTTTTTCATTTTTCACTAATTTTGTTTTTTCGCCCTATGATTAACGTAAATATCATTAGGGACAAATAAAGCGCTTAGGCTACCTGTGGAATGATTAGAATAGAAAAAGTGCGCGTTCGTTTATCCCGAGTTCCCATTTCAGAATGGAATGAAGGCCATTCCACCCATTCGAGTAAGTACGCAGCTGCTTTGTCTCCTATTATCTTTGTTCTACAAAATAGTTCTTTTGTCTCTATTCTTCTTGTTCTTTGTGTCGAGGTGCGGATATTGTTCATTTGCCCAATCAAATTGCAGGTTGTAAGAGCTGCGTACTGACCCACCCATTCTGCTTTCTGTAGCAGAATAACTCGAATGTCATTCTGAAAATTCTCTACTAATCATTCCAATTCCAGAATGATAGGAATAAAACACGCCCTTAGACGACCATAACAGCAAGTAGAACAATCTAGGTAACTCTATCCAAGTTGACAGTGTACTATAAAATGAACCGTTTCTAGCCCTGACCTACACTCTCTGCATCCCCAAAGGCTAGCGGGCCACTGTAAAAGCAACGCAACACCCCGAAATAAAGGGGTGGGGTAACTGAACTCCACAGGGGCCGGTTCCAGGAAAACTAACTCTGGGAAAACTAACTCTGGGTTGGTTTGGAGGTAAAGTCTAACCCTGCTCGCGAGGTGGGTTAACTCGCTAACCTACGGTTTAGTTGGCGTAACACAGGCGCCCCAAAGTTAGTAGTAGAACTAAAGTTTCATAAAATGTTGCCGACAAAAAAAACGTGACACAAAAACAATTTAGGGATCAAATATCGTTACATTTCGCTTTGTTATGCGACCTTCGTTGCGATGCTGACTTAAAAATTGTGCTGGGACAGACAGAAAGTTACATGAATTTTATAGTTGAAATGAATCTGTCTCGCAATATAACCGGACAATACTAACCCTCATTTTGTTTACAAAAATGTTCGAAGAATAATTATGTTAATATAAGTTATATATTTTATTAAAATATATTTTACGCTTATGAATCATGAAATGCCTTTTGATGTTTTTTTATTGCTGCTTTACCCAGGCCATTTCCCGCGCATGCATTTACGCATGCGCATAGCCTTGCAGGTACCTCTAATGCAAAAAGGTCAAAGAAACAAACTGTCTTGCTCATGATTGGATCAGGAAGGTTCATGTGTTGTTGTCTTTACCTATTATCTGCCCAGACATATAAAAAAAGTGACATTCGACGGCTAGTTCGTGCTTCATGCTTACTAGGTCGTGCTTTATGCCTAGAAGGGAAAGAAACTGGTTTGAGCTTAATGGCCATATACCTCTGCGAACGGGATAACCGACGGAAATATACCCTTTACTAGCCTAAAGGACCATACTGCTGGATCCAGTGAGTGTGCTTTGCCATGCTTGCCTCGATCAATGTGTTGTAGAAACGTTGTGTTATCTTTCCCAATTTTTGTATTTACTGCTATAGAAGCATGTCTTACATTAAGCTGATTTGATTCAAAATGAGATGCGATGATTTTATATGACTTCATATTACTTTTTCAAGTAAACGTTGGTATTTTAACTGAAACTGAAAGAAAAGTCGGCAACTTTCAAATAAACTTAATATAGATGGTACACAAAGAACAAGCGACAGCTTGGATAATTTTAAGGTTGTTTTCGGTTCACAGACCTGTGGATTTGTTTATCCCTATTCTGAGAAATGGTTCATCTAAGTATTTGGTTAGATCGGACAAAGTAGGGTAAGGCAAAGTAGGGACCAAATAAGACATGAAGAAAACTGTCTCTTAAGTCTGAAGCTTATATTGAGTACTTAACTTGATTTGATAAAACCATTTAATCGAATGTGTTGCCCGATCAATTTTAAAACTTGTAGATAAAAGATTGAGTCAATTTAATGTGCTGTACAACATAGCTTTCAGCTCACCCTCATCAGGCGGGTTGTCAAAATATTTTGGACCTCATCAAAAGCCTAGTTTTTGTTGTGTTCATACATTCTCTATTCACCCTCATTGGATCTTTTGTTTTCGTTTTTTTCCACATATTTACTGTATTTCTCCCGATTTCACAAGATTTCTGTCCAAGTTGGGTTGACAGCTGTTTATACTTCTATTCTCTACATTTTATCCAGACAACAATGTCTCGTTTTTCAAAACGCATTTCGCTGAAATGCACGTGTACTCTATTTCCTGAATCTTGTTATACAGAGCCCTATCATTCCCAGTATAAACCAGCTCTCTTATTTCAATATTTTACAAAAATAAAATGATAGTGACTAACAGCATGTTCATTTTAATGAACTTAAAAGTCTGCGCTTAAAAGTCTGCGCTTAAAAGTCAGACTTAAAAGTCTGCGCTGGTGCATATCGGTCATTGCAAAACATTATAAGAAACGCCATGTTAGAACTATCATATATATGGTCATGCTCAGGAACTAAGTTGTTCTAATGACACCAAATGGATTACCCTGGGTTTAATCAAAGACGCGCGAAACTTCATTTGGCTGTCTAGGTGTGAAGCTTGAATCCTCTCAGGTGCTTTGGGTACTAATGGTAAGAGCATACATCATCATTTGACAAACTAGAATGGAAGTAAGTAAGAAATATAATATTTAAGGAGCGATGGTGTTGGTGAAGCGCAACTAACTAGCATATGGCAAACCTTAAAAGTTAACCTTAAAAATTTTGGCAGCTTGCTTTGGTGTTGCAGGGATTGATTGCTGGAAATGACTAAAAAATATTCGAGTAGATGCTTTCACCTTGAGCCAAGATAGTGCTGGACTAGAAAATATATATTTTTATTCTGTTTGTCCTATCTCTTACTTATTGCAGGATTTGTTGATTAAAACTATCTCCAGTAGAACCCTATAAAAATATGCATCCAGCCCTCTTGGACACACTAGAATATTTTGCACTAGATTATTTTGCAAACACGTCTAAATATAATCCTAGATTTTGTAACCATTGTTGGGTTGAGAGTTTGCAATAACGTGCAAAGTACCTTTAGGTAACCTTTGATCAAATAATAAACATATATTGTTAATACTTTCTCTTACGGAAGTCTTATTGTCTAGGTATTGAGACGCAGGAAACCATCACCTTTGATAGCTGAATTGTGGTGTCTGGCTTCCCTCAAAGATATTGGCATTTACCGGCGTTCGTGTCCAAACAACAACATGCAAAAGCGAAGCATATGAGAGAAAAAAAAGTAAAGAAAACTTTTAAATGTCATGAATTTGTGTGGTACTTTCACATTCCATGCACTCCGGATAAAATTAAGATAACAAGAGAAAAAATAAAGAATGAAGTTTATAAATATACACTTTTACTTTTGGAAACTATGTCATTAACTTTTGCTAATAAAGTCTAACGAATAATGTTGATGGGTTACTGTATAGTTATGACCAGAAAATATTACACTTATCGCTAAAGATACGCTCTGGTCAGGTTTCTTTCTCTTCATAACCCTCCAATTTGTAGTAAACAGAAACAGGACTCCCAGAGAGAGGAGTTAATAATGTTGAAAGAAGGAGTCAGTTATCCTATGTAATGGAAATTTTGTTTGAATAGTAGAAATTCAGTAAACAAGGGGCCCTCAGAAAGTCTGAACAATGATTTGAGAAGGGAGTCGATCCATATTAAATATGTCAAATGCACAAAAAGATCATCGTTCAAGTGAAATACAAGCGTTGTGGAACAGAGCTATCTATTAGGCAATACGAACACACATATTTAAATAAAGGGAGGCACGGTAAAGGAAATTACTTTCGTTGTGAATAAAATAAGTCAGTTTGGGAGGGATATTTCTTAGTGAAATTATAAATTAAAAACATTCGACCATAAGAATGTTCAAGATTGCGTAGTTAAAGTATTAAGAGAAACGCAGCTTTTAAAATTGCGTTGAAGTTATTAAGATTAAGATGAAGGGAAGGGAAGATTCACCCTTATTCCCAAAATGGGGACTTAGCACAAGACAGGAAAATAAGTAATACTTTGTAAATCTTTTTAATACCATAAAGTATGTTTATTTCCTATTAGTTTATAACGAGAATTAAAGCGGCAATCTGCATGCTTTAATCTATCGTGGAGAGACAACGCCTTTTAAGCAGGCTTGATATAACCCACTTTTTACGACCTTCCTTGTTCTTCGCCATTGTACTCTTCATTTTGTGTGTATTTCGACGCAGTTTTGATCCGTAGAAACGAGCCTGTGGTGAAACTCCACAAGTTCGGATCTACGGGTCGATACTGTGCGATTATATTCGGGCTCCAGTCTTGCATCAATAGGCCTCGTAGGAAGCACGTTGTTGTTGTAGCACGCCTGAAGCCGGCATCACGCCTGTAACGAAGGAAACATACTTTAGGTATAATTGAAAAAAAAACAAGCTGATTTTGCTCAAAATAAAATTATATATACCTAAGGAAAAGGGGAAATGGTTTTTATAACATTGCAGTATTTGCCAATGCACTTGGAAAGGCAAAATACTGTAGCAACACTCTAGAGAAGAACACTTTAGTTAACTTAATTCAAAGAGCAACGGTTTTGTTTCTTTTGACAATTACAAACAAAATTGCCAATGATCTTAAATGTTACTTTCAGACAATTCGTGTTTACTCTAAGATTTGAAGTAATTCTTGTGAACGAAAGATTCGATCGTTTTCCAACCGTCAGGTCAAAGGAACAGACGTCTGGTGATAAACAAAAGCCTTTACAAGCACTGAACCAAAACTCCGCCAGCATCGACCAGTATGCCATTAAACTCAAACTTCAACTTAAATCGCCGAATTTCTGAAAATATCTTTTGAAAAATAAAAGATCAAAATACTGATCGCTGTCGTGTGCATGCCGGCTAGTGTGTCCCTTAGTTGTAACTTTCTGGTAAAATTTATCTTTAAAGCTAGGCCAATGTTGTGTCAAAAGCTCTTCATTTGGAAAAAAAAAAGGCGCTTGGTTTAAGGATATAAAACAAACCTAGATTCGAGGCAGATCAAAGGCAGAGTGAGCTTGAGCCTCCGCGACGGTAATGGATGCTGTGCACATGCGAGAGAGTATACGGCGTGAAGCGCAGTCACGTGACATACGTCATGGTTACCATGACAACTTGTCTTTTCGTTGTTTTTTTTTCAAATTTTGTGAGTCCGATTGGATTATATTAAGGTCTGAAAACGACACGTAGATCCCGTCCATAATAACTTCAGCAAATTGCGCAATCGGCATGACAAAACATTACAACCTGACCCAATTCACTAAGTAAACATTGGTCCTTCAGAGCTTCAGTCGGTAGTTGAATGGCTAAATTTGGGACACTATTAAAAAGTTTTGATAGAGCTTAAAGTTGAAAAAAGGAAAAAGACCTGTGATGCTAAGAAAACATCAGCCCCTTGATTCTGTGCTATCCTTTACTTCTTAGGTTAAAACACATAATAAAAAATGATATGGTGTTCTAAAGAAAAGGGGACGCTTATAGTAAAAGTGATGTATGAATATGTATGTTCTACTTTTGTGCAAACAATAATATAACGACTTCTAAAGACTCTTAGTCCCATTAGTCGAAGTCAGTTAAAGGTAAACCGAAAACCTTGACTCAAGTTCAATTATAAGTCAAATTAATAAAATAGCTACCTCTTAAGCACTTCTTTAAGTCACAAAATTTGCGTCATAATTTGACTTCTACATGACCTCTTACTTGTTATAGCCTGATTTTGGGCCAAAATCTTTTAGATGACCTCTTCCTCTCACTTTTGTTGGTTTTTCAAAGCTGGACGTTCTTTTTGTAGTACTATAGACATTAAAGTAAATAGGTAATTCGAATCAAGTATACAAAATTAAGACTTCTAAATAAAATAGTATACTCTAATACTATAAGAATTCTTGAAACCATAAAGATGCCAACGTTTTAAATACCTTTTGTTGAAATAGAAATAAAAAAGGTTGCATAGTTTCAATATTGATAAATCAAATAAATTGCAAGATACTGCACAAGATATTTGTTTTAAGACAAATTACACAAATATGCATACACATATTAATACAAAAATATCTATAAACTACTTTGTAAACAGTTATTCAGCTTTGACCTGTCCTTCCTTAATGTTGTATTTGCGTAGTATACAATTACTTTCGGAGCCAACTCAAAAAGAATAACTCTTTCAAGTATTTCGGGAAAAAAGTCCAGTAAACTCAGATGTACAATAACGATTTTTATATAACTTTACTTGTAATCTATCAACTGTTCAATGAGATTTTAAGGTATCGTTCAAAATGTTCCACTAAACAATGTGTTTTAAACTTTTCAGTAAACGAATATATTGACATAAATTTGTCTAAAAGAAAATAAATTTTGATAAGAAGACTCCACGCATTAGAATGCACAACAAATGTGTTGAACAATTTTCAAAATATTCCTTTATACAATTCTCACCTTAGCAAGTTAATATTATATAATAATAAAACTAAACATTATCAGTACAAAAGTAGAAAATTTCGAGGAAGCTTCAGTAGTCTTAGCCTAAAACTAAGAAAAATGTTAAAACACCAGACAATTTTATTTGAATTGTTTCCTTATTCTTTCCTTTCCTTATTAAAACACCATACAATCTTATTGGAATTGTTTCCTTATTCTTTGCTTTCCTTATTAAAACACCAGACAATTCTATTGGAATTGTTTCGTTTCAAACACAAGGTTAACAAATAATATGCTTAGCAGATGTTTTAAAAAAAACTATAAAGCCGAGTATTAAGGCTTCCCGACTGCTCTTTTCACGTGCTCTTTTCGACCTTTCTACGTACTATGTATTTAGGAATGAAACTCTTTGCATTATACACACATCCTCTGGTCAGAAAGGGGCTTTTGAAGCACTTCCAATTGTGATAAATCTGAGAATAATCAAGTTAAAACTGTGAAGGGCTTTCCTCCTCACTCAATTTGTAGCCTGAAGCAATATTTTCTCGATGAAAACTTATTTCTAAAATAACGGATGGATGAGAGCATGAACCCTGTGATGGCTCTTAACATGTGTTTTTATGAAACGTTGCAAGAAGCATTCTTTGTGTGCCTAGGAATTTAAAAAAAAATGCTCTAAATCTCGCCTATGGCGTCTTAAAATCTCCTGTATTCTTTCGTGGATTATGATCACAAATTTAAGTTATTAATTATTAATTATTAAGTGCTTTAGTGCCTTAGTAAACTTTAGCGAAAGATTAGTATGTCTGGGCGAAGAAGAAAAGAAAAGAGGGTGTCTTTGCTTGTTTGAATTGCACTGGAACACAGTATATAAAAGTTTTGTTTGTTACCGTGTTATCCTAATATTATCTTCTTTATTATTATATTTATTGTAGCATTTTGTGGCCAATTTGACTGGTAAAATAAAGCTTATTAGACAATTTGGAAAAAGAAATCATCGGGGTGGAGAGCTTATAAGCGGTGTGTGCTTCTATGCTGTGGTACACTCAGCACATGGAGCCAAGCATCGTCTAAAACCAATCTTTCTTATTGTAATTATATAAGTCAACCGTTTTCCGCATTCTGAAGAAAATGAACGAAATAACTGGTGCTAAACGTAATTACTGCTATGAATAAGTTACATCAAAATGAGAAGCCATGGACGGATACTTGAATGCAACCAAATTTGTAAATTCTAATCCTTTTACGAGAAAATTACGTTAACAAATTCAATAGCTGTTAAAAATGTTAGCTTATTAAACATCCATAACTTGTGTTAGCATGGACGGTATATTTTCAAAAAGTAAATGCTCAAACTGTAACCGTGCTGGCTCTTAAATGTTTCAAACACAGCCAACTCTATCCCAAGGGTTCTATAATAAAATTATAATAAAATGTCAATAACTATAGCGGAAAAATACGTTCTCACTTCAAGCACTCTATTGCTCTTTGTTATAGAATGTCTAAGCCCAGTAAAATGTTAGAAGACCGTAATATTTTCAGGTTATCGTGAGCGTCTAAGCTATTCTTTTGAAGTTATTATTCTCAGAGGCTCAACTACACATTTGCCTTTAAAAGAGATCTGGAGACTTTAAAATTTATCTCTTTTAAAGTGATATGACAATGGCACTAACAAATATAGAAGTCTTAAAACTTACATCCTTAAAACAAAATAAGAAACTTAGCCTGCAAGTCGTCTGTAGTCATTCGATACTCGCACACACACACTGATTGTCCAGCACAACACTTCCACAGACTTCCTCGATCGCAAGAATAACACTTTCTGTCATTGTGCTACGGCTTAGAAACACAGCAAACAAACCTGGTCTTGTTAAAGGAAGCAATGGTCTACTGAATAGCGAAAATCGCGGTCTGCCCAACACGTTACAGGACAGATTTGCTTTTCTGTCGTCCTCGCCGGCCGGCGTGCGTCTACTACTCAAAGGAAACTGGGTTCGAAAGATAAACACCGCACCTTCTCTCTTTGCGTCTCGTGGATCATATCATTTTCATATTTTTTTAAAACCTATTCAAAACCGGCCCGTCTTTTCAGTTATAATTAAGTGTCTGGATTAAAAGCATAGGCGCAAGTCTTAATTAAAATGCCTGGTGACCTAGGACCTTCACCTTAAAAGTTTGATTGGTTTTTCTTATGAATATTATGATCATGATATTACACCATACGTTTATCTTTACAAACGCACAGGAAGAATAAAGTTGTTCTACTTGAATGAGTGTAACTGTATGGTGATATTATATGGCCGGAAAAATGTAACACAATTATATAACTGACCTATCAGTTTTCATATGTGTATATCCCTTGACCACCTTTGTTTTTTTTTTTCCTCATTAAACATCTGTAGGATCAAAGTCTAGATTATAATAAGAATAGCGTCTAAAAGGCATCAAAGTTTTCTTTATCAAGTATCATCTGTATTTATGTCTATATGCAACGTCTGAAAACAACTTTGCACAGTCTAATGCATTTTGATATCCAATACAAAAGAACTGTTCAAAATAAAAATCCAAAGCGTCTATTTGCTTTTTGTAGATAATCCTTTTTCTTTTTTCTGTCCTTCAGCCTCCGTGGTGGTCTAGCCTCCACCGAAAAAGGTATATTATTTATCTTAGCTAGAAAATGTTTGAAACAATTGTCGACACGCTTTGAGAGCTAAATGAATTATTCAACAAGAATTGCGTTATGCAGCGAGCGTCACAAAATTCATGGCTAAACGAGGGTAATATTTTAACAATGTTCCGGAAAAGAGTCTTGTGTAGTAAGAAGCGGGAAATTACTGGTACAAGCGTTTGCTCGCGTGATAATCGGCTCGTATCTCGTGACTTTCGTAGCATTACTCGAGCCCCCTATAAAGCTGTGTCATTATTTGCTCACGCTAAGCTCACGCTAAGGCAAGATGCTTTGTAAAGGCGACGCTTAGAAAACCATGTTTGCATAAAAGCTAGACACCTCCAGACAGCCAAGCAAATAATTAATAATATTCATAGACATTCACTAGAATTACCTGAAATTCTCTACATAAACCTCAAGCTAAGCATGTTATACGAGCAAAAGTTTTAATTTCAAAATGATAAACTTTTTCAAAGATTTCTTCTCGACTTTTAGGAACGATGCTTGGACCAGACAAGTTTTCTGACAAGTTCAAAGCGAAACTGACCTCTCCAAGATTGCATCAGTAGAAACTGTAGAAATGTCTAGATTCTAGCTATATAACACAGAAAAATCCTAGACGAATAACAACTTGCTTATTGAAAGAGTGGAGAGGATTCAGAAAATATTAAAACACTAAATGGTAGATTAGGGTAGTTTTAAGATAAAAGCGACTTTTTCTTACCTTTATAATTACATACATATTTGTCATCATGCAGACGTAGTATTTCTTCTCTCACATTAATTAGCTTCTCCCTTGGATGTACATCTTGTACATTCATGTACAATATTATTGTAATAAGAATATTAAATTTAGCCCACCAGTTATTCAAAGCAAAATCTTGATGTTTGCCCCAAATTACAGGGTAAAAATATTCATAATAGGCAGACAAACTTCCATAAATTAGCGGACAAGGATTCTAAATCCTATTTCTCCCGGGTTGAATATGTATATCTCCTGGTCCTTTTGCCATTGGATTTAAAATCAGGCCTGGGGTCACAAATACCTTTTCATACAAGCTTATGTGTGAAAGTAACGCCACGGTAACACGCTGGCTTTCTTTGGACAAGTTGATACAGGAGGTCCAAGTGTTTCATCCGTTTGATTGGATTAGAGGAACAACCTATTGACCTGACTGTGAATAATATCCCAATTTCTAGTTCCACTATGACGGCTGGACTTACAGATTAAGGACGCATAAATACAGTGTTGCAGCGAGAATCCTCTGGAACAATGCAAAAACCTGTGAATATTTCATGATCTCGCTGGTATTTGCAATCGAATAAAAAATTTGGTACAAACCCTCTTATTACGAAAGCGACTTAAAATCACTCGCTCTTCGCTGTCTGCGAAGTATTTGTTCCTTGATTTATACATCTTCTGCTTTTTCGTAGGTGATGTCACGCTGTTTGCTTTAAGTAAATAAAACACAACTCCCAAAAAAAAAACGGACTCCTCCTCACACTCTCAGACCTCGGAATCGAAGAACTCTGAAGCTATTCGCAGCATAATAATTCAAAGAGAAGATGACTTTGAAAAAATGGGATAGTTTGGTTTCATGAATGAATCACAAGTTTAGACCGCCAAGCCAATACAATCGTCACGTGGCTTATTGTGTACATGCTGTCTGGGAAACAGTGTATGGGAAATCTACACTCTTTTTTATAAAAACGTCCAGCCTGAGATTTTTTTTTGTTTGTGTGGAGAATCTAATCGAATAATACACCCTTAAATAATATATTTATTGTTCATTTGTGTAATTCTCTTCATAATAATTCATTGGGTATTATATTCTCATATACACTAAAATTCAAGAACATCGTTAAGAACATCTTCAGCCTTATAGCCAAATTCCTTTCTTAGTTTGGGAATAGCGCCAAACAATACCAAACAATCAAAACCAGACAAACCGCCCCCAAAGCTTGTGTCTGACTACGCGCTATTCCCGAACGAGACATGGATTTTGGATTCGCCGAGGTCGCGCAACAACGAATTTGGCTGTAAATTGCTCCAAAAATAAGAACGGCCCAGCCTTCAACTAAAAATTAGACGTTCTTATAAAAAAAAGTGCATTTTTTATTTTGTGAATAGGAAATAAGACCTTACAGTAACCGCAAACTACACATTTAAAATATGTTTTGCTATTCCCCATAAAAAAATCGAAATGAGAGGGAGAGAAAATATTTTCTATATAACAGCGGGATATTTGTGACGTTATTTTGTATTTATTTTTTCATCTGAATACGATTTTTTAATGCTTTTAGGGAATTTCGTTACCAAGCCGAATGTTGAATGTTTTGGAAGATCCAGAAAAAAAAAATGCATGGGAGCTAAAATCCACCGATTTAACTAACAACATATTTTTATAGATATATTGCGCTCGCCTTTTAGGATGGTACTCATCTTTCTGAATTCGCCACGGTAGTCTGGTAGTGGCTCGTTCTGGCCCTGATATTTTACATATGCAATCTATATAGACCGCGATGTGCGACGCACCACGAGAGGGGGGTTGAAACCCTACTCCCCTTTCTAAAGGCCTGTTCACATGGAGGTGGGGGACCCCACCTACCTGGGGTCAAGAAAAAGCTGTGTTCACATGCCTCGGGTGAGGTTGCGAATGTGGGGTGTGGTGGCTAAGCACCTACGATAGAATGTAATAAACAAGATGGCGGATAGAAGACACGTTGTGGCTTCTTTGCAGGACAATCGCTCGACGAATGAGACGAAGCTGTCGAAGCTTTCCGCTTTGATGTTGGCGTTGTTGTTTTGCTCCTTTCGCTTGCAAAAAGCTCGCTATTAACGGAAAAACTCGAGTCTCGGTCGCTTTAAATAGAAGATTCTTCGTTCTCCTTTTTTTGTATCCTGGTCATTGCTTAACTTTTCGAGCTGGTTCCGCATGAAAAGTTTTCCAGGTCCACAGTTTCTGGCAGCCATCTTGAACTTCGCGCGCTTTTGGCGGGCTTATGATTCCTGGATGAAGGTAACCCCTGGTAGGCGGGCTACTCAACTTCAGAGCGTTCACATGTTGAAAACTTTCGAAAACCCACCCCAGCGAGGCGGGTTACCCGGCCCGGCGTCCCGGTTAACCCGCCCCGGTGGGGTCCCCCACCTGACATGTGAACGCAAACATGAAAATATGAGAGATTATAAGGAGAGGAGGGTTACCCCACTCACCTGGGTTCCCTAACCGGGGGGGACTGGGGGGTTTCATAGAAACGAGTGGGAGGCGCGGATCGCCCCTCCGGGCCTCCCAGCCCCGTCTTAGGCTTGGGAGGCGCGAACCCCCCCTCCGACCCCCCAGCCCCATTCCAGGCTGGGGGCTTTCAGTGGCACCGAAACGCGTTTCGCGTAGACTAACAGTTGCTGGTTATTAATCTACGTCGGGACCACTTCGCGTAGATGGGTAAATCTACGCAAAACACAACTCCGCGTAGGCGAGTAATTAGCGATGGTTAGCAATCATTAATCTATGTCGGGGACGCCAGCGCCTTGTGCTAGGGCCTGAGGGCCGTGAAAACGAGGGGCGTGGATCGGGCCGCCGACCTACGGAGCGCGGAATGACCGTTTTTCGGCCGTAAATTCAAAGCCGCTGGCGTGGCATTTAAACCTGAGTTTTACTCGAACACCTCGCTCCCGAACTCCTCGCGAATTTCTCGCAGCCTCTTTTTCATCTTTTCGTGTGTTTCCAGGGAGGGCCCTTTTTTTCTCACGCGGTGCGGACCGTGTCGGGCTCTGATAGCGGCCTTGAGCGCGTAGTATCTCTCTTGTTCCTGATGTATTAGCCGAAACTCTTCGTCTGAGATATGCCCGTCCTGCAGAGCCTTAGAGACCAGCTCGCTGATCGAGTTTTTCTTACTCTCCGCTAAAACCATCGTGTCTTCGTGTTTAGCCACCTTGCTCGTAAGACCCCTAGAGACTACCCCCGCGCCCGCGCCCACGACACCGAAAAGCCCAGCGACCCCTGCCAGTTGACCGCCGATCAGAACCCCTATCCCACTCAGACCCCCACCCCGGCGCTGGAAAGCGCCCCTGCAGCGATGCCGGATGCCACAGACACAGCGTGGGTAACGGCGAAGGCGCGCTTATACTTCTTCCGCACCTGTCGATGATGCGTTATCTCGTTATCTAGAACCGCCTGAGTGTCACATATTTTCTGGAGCCGGAAGCTTTTCACGTCGCCGCCGATGTGCCTTCGGGGGGCAGACGCTGGGAAGCGAGGGGTATATGGCACCGCTGCTAACGTCGCTGTTTGCCATGCTTGTTACGTCGGACCTAGGTTAGCTCTAATACCAGGCGAACAAGCTCGCCTCTAAAGTCCACCCGTCTACCGCGGTCATCCCTGATCCATATTTGGATACTCGAGACAAACTCAGAGGAAGGTGTTGCGGCACAAACGGGGATGTCAGGTCCATAGACGACTTTCTCGTGCGGCCTCCCGCGGATTTCTAGGCAAGCGAGAACGTTTGAAGGCTCGCCTAAGGAGAGGCATTGCGTGCGGTCTACGATATCGCAGAAGATGTAGAGGGCCTCTATTTTCGGCAAAATCACCTTAAGTGGGCCCCCCCCCCAAGGGTAGTGCGAGGCCCCGCCCCCCCAACTGATCGTCTTTAGCCTCTAGGCCAAATAGTGCGCAAAGCTCGGCATTCAGGAACGCAACGCCATTGGACATGAGCGCGATCTTCCCGGTGAGGGGGTCATGCTTCGCGGTCAGAATCTTGCTTTCAGCGCGGTTAATCGTTTCCACGATGGACTCGGCCGTGTGGTGCCCGGCTGGCAGAGTAGCGATGGGGGTGGGGGGGCTATAGTCGTTATCTGATGCTCCCGCTCGAGATTATACTAGCTGTTAAACAGCGAGCACTGCCGAAGCGCCACGAAGCGTGGGCGCCTTATCGGCCGCTCGAAGAAGAGCGTCTGTTCGCCTTCGGTGAACACAGTATGTAGGATTACCATTGTGTTGAACATAGCCCGCCTTCGTGTTTAATAGGGCTGAGCATGGATTGGAAAGGCTGGCGGATGCTGAACGAGGAGGCGACTTCCCGAAGGGAGGTGGAAGAGACGAAGAAGGCGGCAACTGCGGCGGGAGCCTCTATAGCCGAACATATCAAACACGCTATAGCCGAACAAGTCAAACGCGCAAAACCCGGTTTCCCTAGGTCTCTGACCCTCGCGCAAAAGTTGCTCTACGCCGTGCCAGCGACC
>NC_064042.1:12324590-12384124 GCF_932526225.1 Nematostella vectensis | reverse complement strand
TGTGATGACAAGTCCAAAGCAGTCCCAGCTGAGGACGTTGGTGGTTGGATTTGTTTTGATAAGGTGGGATCCATCTTCCCTGCTAACAGAGGCCTCTTTTCTCTGTATTTCGCTGGGCTGGAGTTCGCGAGGAAAAGATACCTCTGCCATGGGTCTAAACTGTTTCTGTTTCGCATTCGTGAGCGTTAATAAGCGACCGATGTGCCAAAACCCGTACCATCGCGCGAAAGCTGTCAATATGCTAATATGTTTGCATGGGTTTAGTCGGAAATCATGAATCAAACTCCGGTTAGTTCTCCTCTTCGAAAAAAGGAAACAACTGTTCAATTTCAATCACCTAAAACGTCACTAAAAAGATTGAACAACAAACGCAGCAAAGACGAGTTTTGTCTTGTTTGTGGGATTAATTTCAAGACATCTGGGCAGGCGAGTTTCTTCAATGTAAATATCGCACAGTTGGATTCGAAGAAAATGCTACAAAAATTTTTGGTAAACTCAGATCAGCTATTCCCAGAAGAATATGCAAAACCTGTAAACGGAAGATTGACTCGTTTGTCAAAAGAGAGAAAATTCTGAATGAAGATAAGGCATTGAATGGCTTCTTTTATAATTCGTCGCGTGATATTTCTACGGAGGACGCTGTGGCTGTATTATTTTAGTTCGAGAGGTTAAATGAGGGCATCTTGGTCCCCCCACAAGATGTGGTATTATCGGGACCAAGCCCGAGATGTCACCCTTGCCAGGGGCTCATTGTAGCCAAGTTTTCATCTAACGGCGTGGTTTTCCTGGTTTTCTTTCCATTGGCTATGCTGTATAGGGCAAAGGCGCTCCTCGACAGGAGCAAACAATGGCAAATTGTAAGCTTATATATAAAACAAAATACTTTAAGCTTCAATACTTTATTGTAGATGATTCGTTCTTGAAATGTTTATTAGTTATTAGAGAGGAAAATGTAAACGCAAAACGCTTAGAAGAGGATAGAATATTCTCCTGTTGGAGGTGCGCCAGTCTCTCCAGCACTGCTCGTCCAGGAAACTCTGCAAGTCTACCCGCCTCACACCCCGCCGCTCTTTGATAACACTTTTGAGGCGGTTCCATGCAGACTCCACGTGTTGGGTGTGTACACCGGTAATTGGGTCGACAAAATTATACCGGTGTACAACAACCCCGTGGTCCGCTACCACATTTGGCAATCGGGCCTGTAGTTGACGGTATGCTGCCCAGTCATCCGTGTGTACAGTCGAGCCAGGCAGCAGCGCCTGTTCGATGATTGGCAAGAGTGTCGCTGCATCCCTTCTCTGTACCACCCGGAAGTAGCCTCTTGAAGGGAAATGTTCTGTGGAGAGTACTCCGAACACCCAATTGGCATCTGCCGGTCGTCTCCCGCGGTTGTACTGTAATCATAGATAGACAGTTCCAGTTCTGTGTTATAGTAATTGGAAGCAAAGTGACTTCATTTATCAATATCTAAATATTTAATCAAATAAAACCTTAAACTGTTCAACAAATTTGTTGTCGGTTGCTTATGTACCGCCTGAAACCCGTTGGTTAAAAAAAACGTTGATATATAAATCCGCTCAGTAAAGTGGGGAGGCCCACACCTTTTTGTTGCTTGAACATACATATTGGTGGAATTGAGCTTCCTTGAGCTTTACCTTTGCTTTGTGGTTGAATAAGCTCTCATCAATCTCGCAAATGATGCCTGGCCCACCAAAAGGAATAACAGGGCGTCGTCTTAAGTCCTCGGCGCAGATATCCCTCAGACGTGACGATATCTTCCCTACAACTCGCTCGCTTATTCCAAGCATCTCTGCAGATGTCTTCTGCTTTATTTTTTTCGCCCAGTGGTGAATCGCCTCTACCATAGTAGCAAGGCGTATCCTTGGGAATTCCCCAAAGAAGGATCCCATCCTCACAGAGGTTCTTCTGTGGCAAGTTGGGCATCGCCTTGAAGGGTGCAAGATAACATATAATCACAAAGGATATGATATTGTATGTTGAAATAAGTTTTCAAAGCATAACATGATCTAGTGACTGGTGTATGTTTGTCACAGCATAGGCCACAGTAAGTGGTTAATGGGGACAATATTCCCTTATTGCAGTTCCCACTTCTTTGATATTGCTTATCATTTGCAAGTAAACTTCAAATAACAACCAACGAATGTAGTCTGATATGTTATAGAGGTATTTTGATTGCTTGGTTACTTCGCCTGATTTAGCCGATGGAAATGGATTATTCCAGTGGCTCGCCATGGCGGCGTTATTTGCCTTCTTTCATAGTATTGTATCACATGATATTAGTTTATGGCTTAATAATGCTTTAGCCAGCAAATCAAAATGTACATTCATGGAGGATTCGCAACTGGTATTCATATGTCACTTAAAAATCATAATTCCTATAATAAAGTCTTAATTTCTATTTCTGCTGTTTTAGATTTAATGTCTGTGTGCTTACCACTTGTAGCCGTCGGAACGGTCTGGACACTCTGTTAGTCTCATTGGAATAGGCGGGTCGTGATGAGCGCACGACGTTTCTCTAGCAAGGAGTCTCTCCGTTTGTAGCCACGATATTGCATCTAAAGGTGAATTAAAGACGATTCTTCTTAACGTTTCACTAGTAGGATCCATCAGGAATGGCATTAATGTAGCTCAGAATGTAAGTTTGAAAACAGCGCCTGTAGCTAACTATGATCGAAAGACGTGCCTAGAAGAGATGGTTCCGCTCAGGTATAAACACCGATCATACGTGATTGGCTGCTATATTTCCGTTCCAGCTGAAACAGGCGCTTAAGTTTCATACTACTTTGTCAGTCTACTTTGTGTGGTTATTGTAAAACGTAGAGTCACGAATTAAAGCTTGTTCAAGTGTAATAAACAAATGTATTACCACTATAGCAAGCCTGCCAGCTCTTCAGTGAATTTAGTCGGAAATTACTATTTTTCAGAGTTTCGGGATTTCTTGCTGATCAAATAAAAAGTTAATTAAGCTACAAGTTGAAACGGTAGGTCGGAATCCCCTCAAAAGAAATACGTGCGAAAAACGCCATTCAGGAATTTTGTGTACATTTCCCTTGTGATGACAAGTCCAAAGCAGTCCCAGCTGAGGACGTTGGTGGTTGGATTTGTTTTGATAAGGTGGGATTCATCATCACTGTCCCTAGTAAATTGTCTTTTATTTTTTATATAATGGGGAAGAAAAAAATCTCACCGCTCGGGTCGTGTTACTTATTTACCAGGCGGCGGCGGTTAAATAGCGCGTCGTTTGAAAGGTCAAAAGCGCTTTATTATCTATAATCACATAAGGTCTAATTCTCTATTATACTTGGTTCCGAGCGGTAAACCTCTTTTCCACGGAAAACTGTCCCATTTATTAACTGTTAAAATGACATTGATTAGTATGATCAACCATACTGAAGGCGAATAGTATTCTACCAAAGCAGAGGCTAGCCTAGCTGACATCGGACACTTGCTGTAATAAGATCCTGGCTCACTGAAAGGATGCGAGCAAGTTCAGGGACTCATGGTTCAAATGATTATTTTTATTTCGGGACAATACGCGACACGGGCCAAATTACAGATATTATCAGCTGCGCTTTAAGATATCTACTGTAGATTTTATGTAAAGATTTCCCAGCTACCACTCTGCGGCAACTCTTATCGGCAATTATCGCTTTTGAGTTTTGCCAGGCATAATCCGTGGTTTTCTTTATTTTCCGCTGATGGCTATTGTTTGTAAGGCTCATACACAATAAATAGAATGTTCAGCAAGAATTTTCCCTTCATTTAGTATCTATGTACTATTTAAAACACGAGCAGTAGTAGCAGTGTTTTATCGGGTATAAAATTTCGTCATGCGAATGTTACTTGCGACTGGGAAGGCATTTCAAGAATTCGGTGCTAAGTCCAGTGGTCCAGTTTCACTGTTACGATTAACTCATCCAATTTCAATAGGCGCGTTGACCAATTGAGGTGGAAACACAAAGTCTATGTTCATCAGGGAGACAAAGCTTGTCCATCAGTGAATTAAAAATATACTCAAGAGCACTCAATGCATAAAATAGTACTTCATTGATTAGATGATGAAAAGTCGAAAGTATGCATGTTGCGTTCCTGGGAATCCAGATAACTACAGTAGACACAGAGTAGACAATGAAACAAATTTTTTTGAAATGAAATAAATTCAGGCATTCCTCGAGCGCTGTTGAGTTCACAAAAACATGCCTCCGAAGTCGCAGTTTATACCGCCAAACTCCAGAGACTGAAGACCAAAAATACTTTGGAAGACTGTGTAATCCAAAGTCGATCAGAAATTACACGAAATGGCAAATAGTAAGAGAAAATAAGGATCCGGCAAAAGAACAGCATAGCGCTGTTTGTTATTGATTTAGAGAAACTGATTCGGACACGTAAGGATTTTACTACACAGTTATATCGGTGTGGACTTGCCTATGTAAAAGCCTACTCACGTGTCTACAAAGGGGCATCCGATTGGTCGAATCACCTATTGAATATGGATGAGTTAACAGTAACAATGAATTAACCCAGTACTGAAATCTTGAATGGCTTCCCAGGCACATGTAGATAATGTTGAAAATCATGTACTGTTTCTACTGTGGTTTTCCATTATCTAACTAACAATTAATTTCAGTTATCACGAAACGATATGGGAACCAATCTCGGATCGAAATTGTGTCAGTATTGTTCATTCAAAAAGAATAAGTAACGATAACAGCTACTTTCTTTGCCCATACCCTTAGATTCTCTATTTGTTAAGTTTTGAATTTTCCAGCACCTAGACCTAGAGATGCCTGCAGAGAGGGAGGAGGCTAGGAGCGGCCTTAGATTTCTTCAATTGGCTTTTAGAAAATAGGATGTGACTAGTTTAGTGCGTAATCAAGTTTCTTGAGTCACTGTAGATATATGATAATCTATTATTATACAGTCACAAAGTGAAGGGTAATTTCTCTAGATCATTCTATATAAGTGGGCCTTGCGAACGCCAGCCCAGTAAAATATAAAGAAATTAAGCTTTTGCTATCAGGAAACCACGGATTATGCCTGGCAATGCAAAAGCGATATTATTGCCGATAAGAGTTGCCGCAGAGTGGTCTGCTACTGCATATGTCTGTTAGGCTGTTTTATTTGTGTTTGCTTTAGAAGTCCTTTGGGAATCTTAACAGAAAATCTACAGTAGATGTCTTGAAGCACAGCTGGAAATATCTGTAATTTGGGCCGTGTCGCGTATTTCCATGAAGTCTAAAGGCCACAACGACTTACAAAACCTAGTACTGCAAAAGGATACTATATACCATGAAACGGTCGCGACCCAAATATACGGATTGTGATTGGCTTGCATAGGCAGTGTATCAAGTGTATGTTGCAACAACTGTGTGTGTGTGTGGGGGGGGGGGGGGGGGGGTATCACCCGCCACTAGCAACCTATTTTAAAAGCCGGGTCCCTAGCTTGGATGATTCCTCGTCACCATGTGAGGGGAGGGGGGGGGGTATCACCCGCCACCCATCCACCTTTTTTTAAAGGTCAGGTCCCTAGTTTGGAGAATTGTTTTGACCTCGTCCCTAAACTACTCTATTCTAATACCAAGTCCAACTAGTATAATGAAATTTAAGTTTATTTCTACTTAAAAATGCTACTGACTATAAGTGCCCCACTTAAATGTAACTTAGAAATACTATTTAATTTAAGTTACATTTCGTATTTGTCTTGAATTTATTTAAATTCCTTATTTCGTCCAGTAAGCAGCGGCGTAGCCATGGTTTTTAACAGGGAGGTGCCCAAAAGGTCCTTTCAAGAAATTTTCTCCTGTATTTTACATTTACCGCATTTCTGGCTGCTAGAAGGGGGGGTGTGGGGCGGGCCACCCCCCCTGGCTACGCCCTTGCTAAGTTATCCTATGATAATGCGAATAACAATTTAGCATCGTTGTTCTATATCCCACAAGTACAAAACACTTGGTTAAAGGAAACAGAAAATCCCGAATGCCTCCTGACATTTGCCTAAAAAATGTGATGTTTAGAAACTCAAACCACTTTTAGTAAACTACTCGATTCTAATACCAAAAACATTTTTTCTAAGTCCAACTAGTATAATGAAATTAAAGCTTATTCCTACTTAAAAATGATACTGACTATAAGTGCCCCACTTAAATGTAACTTAGAAATACTATTTAATTTAAGTTACATTTCGTATTTGTCTTGAATTATTATAATGATAATACAACATGGTGAGGCATATTCAGTGTTTGTCAGTTATGTACATGGTAAGATGGTACTGTCCGATAAAGTGAAACCCGACTGGCTCCCGCCGTTCGGCTTGCCGCGCCCCCCATCCCGTTTTCCGTGGCCTGGGGTATACCGTCTGGGGAAGCAGATAGGGGTTCACGTTCATAAACAACTGGGGCAACTGTGTATGAAGGCCGGGCGCGTCCGGACTGGGGGGTTTCGTACAAGCGGGAATAACCCGCGCCGCGCCCCCCAGCCCGTTTTTTCAACCCGATAAATCCACGGTTGTGAACGAGGCATTCAGAGGCGCTACCTTCAAGAATACCCATGGATGGCCTACAGCCCCTCCGAAGATGGTGCATATTGTAAATAACGCGCCGCGATGTCGATAATGAGTGGAGACAGCAGAAAGGTCCACTTTATACAAGCCCCCTTCACGAAGTGGTACAAGCTTGGAAAAAAAGCGGGAAAACATCAAGTGTCACCAAGAGTGCATGATCAGTGCATGATCATGTCAGTGAAACCTCCCTTCCCCCTTTCTAATGTTGGATGTAACCGTGCTGAATTCCTAAGATTTACACCCCGAATTGGACAACATTGTACTGGGGGGAGGGGGGAGAAGCGGGCAGGAGGAGTGGGTAACATTGAAACCCCTATGCAGTGGAAAATCAAAAAAGGCGACAACAGTTTTGTCCAGCATTGTGGGTCCTGTAGGATTTGCCGTACTCGGGTGGGCCGTTATTTGTACAAAAGACAAGTGCAAAAGGAATACAAGGAAAACAAGTGCAAAAGGAATATGGATAAAAAGTTAATGATGTTGGTCTTTATATGTAGTCTTTGTTGGAGTAAAAGACCTAAAAATATATAATAGGCAAGGGGTGTATGCGCTATAGTAACAAGAATATGTAGCTTGAAAAAAATCCATAGACGACGGTATATAAGGCACCGGTACTCTCAGTTTTGTGAGACCTGAAAGATGATTAAGGGAGAAAATGCTGGACGTTTTCCAACTTAAATACTCAACATTTGTTGAGGAAGTCGTAAAAAGAGCAGATATGGGGCCACTAAGCAGGGAAGTTAAGAGGAGAAGATAGGTTATGATAGACAACATCCGATTTTTTTGCAGGGGCGGAGCAAGGGGTAGGGCACTGGTGCACACCTTAACCCCCCCCCCCCCCCCCCCCACCTCAAACCCCTTAAAACTTACCCCAGGACACGAAACGATTGCGAGCAGTTCCGAAATGAGCTCCAAGGGATTGCTGCAATGGACTAAGGGAAAGCTTAAAGAACTTACATGCAATTCTAAGCTTAATAAAGGGTTTCCAGCAAATGAATTTATTTAAAAAACGTGTCTCTTAAAAGCTACAAATTCCAATACAATAACTCTATTTATTACATACAATGCCACAGCGTCTGATCTGTGATAAATACGGCTAAACCCATTCACACACACACACATTTGTGTGGGATGCTTTTGTATGGGGTCCTATTTTTTTACCCTATGGCTGGGGGAGGGGCGTGTCCAATGGGAGGACCTTTTTTTCGCATATTTTTTTGCAAAAATCATAGCCCCCCCCCACTACCACCCGCTAAATAATGACACGACTCTTAGATTTCTAAACCAAGAGTGTTATACCCCTCGGTTGCTGGGGATAAAATGGTTCCGATGGGAAACATGTGGAGTTAAACTTGTTGTGCTACGAGTATTTTTTGGGGCGCTTGAGCGGATGCTTAGGAAAATCTCCCCGATGGGTTATACGGGCAATAATTCATGTGCTTAAATGTCTAACCAGTCTCTCCAGCTGTCCCCACGTCTTGCCCATATGCTTGGCGTCTGCATCCAAATCTCGGCGCCAGGTGTTACGAGGCCTCCCTCTCTTCCTCTTTCCTTTGGGATTCCAAGTGAGGGATTGTCTTGTGATGTTGGTTGCAGGCTTTCGAAGGGTGTGGCCAATCCATCGCCAGCGTCTGTGAAGGACGTCTTGATCAACAGGCTGCTGCTTTGTACGCTGTCATAATTCCTCGTTGCTGATCTTGTCGGGCCAGCGGATCTTTAGGATCTTCCTCAGGCAGGTGTTGATGAAAACCTGGATTTTCTTCATGGTGGTGACGGTGTTTCTCCAGGTCTCGGCTCCGTAGAGTAGTATTGGCTTTATGATGGTGTTGAAGAGCCTGATCTTGGTGGTGATGCTGATCTCGCTGGATCCCCAGATGTTCTTTAGTTGATGGAACGCTGCTCGGGCTTTACCAATACGGGTTCTGATGTCGGCATCCGTTCCTCCCTGATTGTCCAGGATGCTGCCGAGGTAGGTGAAGGTGTCCACCTCTTCCAGCGCCTCGCCTTGGACTGTGATGGGTGTCTCGTTGGATGCGTTTGTCTTGAACACCTTGCTCTTCCCTCTGTTGATGTTGAGGCCCAGCCTGGCTGCGTTGTCCGCAACAATGTTGGTCTTTTCCTGCATCTGTTGCTGGGTGTGAGAGAGAAGAGCCAGGTCATCGGCGAAGTCGAGGTCGTCCAGCTGCTTCCAAAGTGTCCACTGAATACTGAATACCGTTTCGTTTCTGGTCTGTTGACGTCTTCATGATCCAGTCTATGGCCAGCAGGAACAGGAAGGGCGAGAGTAAGCAGCCTTGCCTCACTCCGGTTATTATTTCAAAGGCTGTCTGCCATGCACTACTATGCAGGTCATTCCTTCATATGACTTCCTGATGATGTTGGTTATTTTCTCTGACACTCCGTAGTGTCTCAGTAGTCTCCGGAGGGTCTGCCTGTCAACGCTATCAAACGCCTTCTCATAGTCGATGAAGTTGACGCAGAGGGGCGAGTTCCACTGCAGGGACTGCTCCAGAATGATGCGCAGGGTTGCGATCTGGTCCGTGCACGATCTCTCCTTTCGGAAGCCGGCTTGTTGGTCACGGAGATGCGGGTCCACGGCGTCTTTCATTCTGTTCAGCAGGATGCGGTTAAACGCCTTCCCTGGGATGGACAACAGCGTTATCTAGACTCGACGTCAGCCTTCAGCGCTTCTGCCGGGATGCTGTCGGGTCCTGCAGGCTTGCCGTTCTTCAATTGCTTGATGGCGCTGCAGATTTCTTCCTTCGTGGGTGCGCAGCACTCGATTGGCAGGTCACTGTCAGCTGGCGGTATCTCCGGTGGGTTTGCAGGAGCTGGCCTGTTGAGTAGCTCCTGGAAGTGCTCGATCCACCTCTTCTTCTGTCCTTCTTCGTCTGATATTACTCCTCCATTCTTGTCCTTTACTGGCCTCTCTGGCTTGGCAAACTTGCCCGATATTTTCTTGATGATGGAATACAGGTCCTTGGTGCTGTCCTGGTGAGCTGCTTCTTCTGCTTCTGTTGCCAGTGTCTCTATGTAGCTTCGCTTGTCTGCTCTGATGCTTCGCTTGACGACTCTGTTTGCTTCTGTGTATTCCTCTTGTGCTTTCGCTTCCGTTGCTGCTGTTCTGCTGTTGTTCACCACTTCCTTCTTCTGTTTTCTTTCTTCTATCTTCTGTAGTGTCTCTGCTGATATCCATTTCCTGTGTGTGTACGACTTGGGGCCCAGTACTTCTTGGCATGTTAAGGTCACTGCTTCTTTCACTTTCTGCCACTTCTCTTCTATCGTCTCCTCTTCAAGCAGCTCTTCGAGTACCTGAAACTTGTTGGAAAGAGTTACCTTGAACTCTTTTTTTTCTTGCTTGCTGTCTTTCAGCGTGATGGTGTTGTAGCGCTGGCGTTGGCTGGACCCCCCCTGTCCAATTCTTCTTCAGCTTCAGCTTCAGCCGGGCGACGAGAAGATGATGGTCTGAAGCAACGTCTGCTCCTCGCTTGATGCGTACATTTTGAAGAGAGCGGCGAAACTTCTTCCCGATGCACAAGTGGTCTATCTGGTTTTCCGTGGACAGGTCTGGTGACACCCAAGTTGCCTTGTGTATCCTTCTGTGGTGAAAAACACTCCCTCCGATGACCAGGTTGCTTGCGGCGCAAAGGTCGGCGAACCTCTCCCCGTTGTCGTTCATCTCGCCTAGCCCCTGCTGCCCCATGATCTCCTCGTATCCTCGGTTGTCACTGCCGATCTTGGAGTTGAAGTCGCCCATTACTATGATGTTTCTCTTTGGTCTGTCTTGGATTATGGTCGTCAGTCTGTTGTAAAAGTTGTCCTTCTCCTCCTCTTCACTGTCGTTCGTCGGGGCGTAGCACTGGATGATGTCCATGTTGATCCTCTTCTTCTTGGTGTAGAAAGAAGCTGTCATGATCCGTGGTCCGTGCGCCTCCCACCCGATAAGCGCTCTCTGTGCTGACTTTGAAAGCATCAGGGCCACTCCCTGGATGTGTGCAGCATCTTCCTGCTCGTGCCCCGAGTACAGTAGTAACTCGCCGGAAGTCAGTCGCTTCTGCCCGGGACCAGTCCATCTTGACTCGCTGATTCCTAGCACGGTGAGGTTGAACTTCATCATCTCTGCGGCCACTTGCGCTGTCTTCCCGGTCTCGTACATGGTCCGGAAGTTCCATGTAGCGATGGTGGTGGAGATGGTCTTCGGTCTGACGGCTTCTTGGTTCTGGCTTTCACCGCCCGACGTCATACACCTTCCAGCTGGAGGTCCATCTTCTCCCAGGACCGTGATGTCTGATGATTTTGCTGTTGGCGTTTCTGTAAATAGGATTTTTTGACAGGGTGTGGTAGCTAGCCCCACGCCCAACCCTCCTCCTTTTTCAGCCGGGCTTGGGACCTTCATTGGCGTAGTTATTATTATTATTATTATTATTATTATTATTATTATTATTATTATTATTATTATTATTATTATTATTATTATTATTATTATTATTATTATTATTATTATTATTATTATTACTATTATTATTATTACTATTATTATTATTATTATTATTATTATTATTATTATTATTATTATTATTATTATTATTGTTGTTGTTGTTATTATTATTATTGTTATTGTTATTATTATACTTCTGCTCTTTTTTACGGACATGATTAAACAATTAAACAATGAAAAGTTGTTTCTGAAATGGATGCGGCGTAACATTCGAGGGACAAGCCTAAGCCTATTTTAGATTTTGTCACAGATTTGTTGTTAGGGAGTGTTCACTAAAAGATGAGGGAAGATGTTTACTCAAGACAGCCCTCTTAAATTGGGAACATTTTTTGGTGCCCCCCCCCCTTTCAGAACCCCGAAAACAATTCAATGTAAAACCAATCTCCGGTACCCCTTTTGGCTAAGGATTGTGAATGGTGTGGCTTTGGAGTTTTCGAGTTCCTCGTTTTTTTCCCGCCAGAGTGCTTACACTTTCCTCGTACGTATATTTTGCCGGTGTGGCTGTTTCTACAACAAAATTCTACTTTCTAACTTCAACAACGAAGGTGGTTGTCACATGGTCATTGGAACATTCAGGCAATTCCACCAAAAAGGGTTAAAATTTTCAATTTTTTACCTTACGTGTGAAACAGTTTTAAAGCTTAAACACAAAATACAAACACAAAAGCTAATACACAAAATTCGTTTGGTCGTGCATCCTTGTTTATTGTAATAACTAAGATACTTTTTTTTCAACAGGGGCAGTAAGAACAAAATGGGTTTTATTTCATTTTATAAATCTAGAAAAACAGCCCTTTATATGTTGCCTCCTTCCGATTAGTAAGAGCCCATTACAATGAGTTCATAGTGATTCCAGATTGGTGCATCGAATAGTACGCAAAAACTGCTGTCTTACCTCGTTACAAACCCGAGAGGGCTAACACCCTGAACTGACCCAAGTATGCACCTAACCAAGTCGTGTCCCTTGGTGCAGAACACTATAGAGATCTTATATGAGTATATTAAGTAAAGGCTTTTTTAAATGATACAAATCTCTGAGCGACGTTTGTGAAATTTCTGGTTACAATACAATGAAAAATGCACTTAATGACTTTCAATGCCACCCCATCGGTCAACAATATTGCTACCAGCCCCACCCCAGGCCATAAATAATGAACATCCTTCAGTACGTTCGGTCTTTCCTCGCAACCCTTTACCAGTATTCGATTATGTGAACTGTATCTTCCATTACAATCTATAATAGCCCACAACATCCGAGTTATAAATCGTATTTTTTTTATTCGCACAATATTATTTACAAACATATTGCTTACTTAAAATCGTAGTATAAGTTAAAGTCACACATGATTAGATTCCACCACAATGAAAGGGAATATAACATTTTGTGTCATGAGATCAATAATTTGAAAGTGGTCACTGTCCTTAATTGCTGCATATGATTTCTTTTCAACCCTCACGCCGAACTCTTCGATTTTTCATTATGTTAATAATTCGAAACAAAACGAACTTGAAAATCATAAGCATATGTTGGATGACACTTCTAGAATGGTTTTTCACTGGTTTCTTTTCTATTTAAACGAAACTCTCGTCGTCATTTGGTGGTATCGGTACTAATAGAAATGATGATTTACAATTCATCGCACTCAAGAATTGGCGAATGAAAGAGGTGAAAACTAGAATTAATACACTTAAAATGAATGTGCTTAAAATTAACTTTAACGGGACCCAATAGACGTTGTTGTCTGCTAAACATCATTAACAGGTTGGGTGACTACAATTGTATCAGTTAAAAAAAATGATATTGTAACTCTATATTACAGCGGTTTCAGATCACACGCGGCCTTCTCCGTAAAAAAAAACTATTCGTCACATAACACCATTAATGTTGTCGCGTCAACAACATCTATTGGGTCCTGGTTATCAGGAATGTCTTGACCGAAGTAGGTTAGACGCACTCTGTAGTGGCCAAAGTTGGCTTGTGCCACTTGGTGAAGGAGCTGTAGATTTAAAAAAATGTCAGCAATTTGAGTTTAGTGTTGTATACTATCTGTATCTCGCATTAAAACTCTTTTTGAAGTTGATGAGTAGGAAAAAAAACGCATACACTTTTCAAATAAATATTTCGAAAAAAACGCAACACTTTTGAAATAAATATTTGACTGTTGGCAGCCTATACTTTGAGGACAAGAGAAAGATTTGTTCGTATTGTGCGCTCGGCCCTAGATCACCACAGGCCATCGGCGTGACACGCCTCGTGGCTAGCAAAGCGACTAGTACGTGAACGCCGACGACAAATAACAAATGGATTGGATTGATAATACAATACTGATAATAAGTGGACTTATTTCAGTTTGATTAAAATTATTTGTTTATGCTGTTACCTCGTTAGTGTCAGTGGGCGTAAAACGCCTCTCGAACACGCCCGAGCGGCCACGGAAACGCACTCTTATGTCGCCACTGCCGCTATTACCGTCAAGGTGTCTTATGCTCTGCAGAATGATAATAAAACATCGGATAATTAATAATGTCATAGGCAACGTATCTGTATGCAGGTGTGCGATGCGTTCTTATAAAACACAGTTCGTTTATCGCTAGTAAATCGTTCATGGCATTTTCTCGGGGCTTGCAAGGCTATTATACTTGTACCCACCGCTTCGTGTTCTTCCCTCAGCCTCCTTTCTTCGTTTTCTTGTTGCTGTGGAAAAAGAATTTTAAAAAGTGTGTGTGAGAGTGGGGGGGGGGGGGGGGGGGAGGTGTGGAAATAAATCACAAGAACACAAAAGTCACCCGAGGAACACATTTTCTGAGTCTTTGGAGGTTGAAGGTGGGAGCTGCTAGCTGTAATACTGCTATATGTATAACAATGTCACGTACCTCTTCAATTTCTATCAACCGTTGTCTTTCCCTATCCTGTAAAAAAGCAAAATAAAAATTATTAATAATAAATAAACAAAAATGATGACTATGTGTATATCCCAAAGTTAACATACCGGACGGTTCTACATTTGATATTGTTCGATATGCATTCTAAATATTTCCCACGTTTAAATTACCCTTTCTTGGTCCATTCTGAGACTTTCCCTATCCTGCTCCTCTCTAAGACTTATTCGGTCGCTGTAAATAAAAAAAGGGTTATCTAATGTTGTCTAATTACAAAACATACTAATGAGAATAAAAAAAAGACAATGCCGACAATGCGAAAGGGTCCTACAATTCATAACTCAGAAAATGTAGATACTTCAGCAAAAAAGGCAGGCAAACACACAAATTGTAGCATCTATTTGAAGGGATGCCCCAATATTTTAATTTAGAGTTTAAAGTCACTGACAGCTCCTTTGGGGAGATTATATAAAAAAGCATAGACTCGCAGTAATCTGCCGCATGTTTAATTAACTGGTTTACATGTTCTCTCTTCTTTGTAAAATGGCAGCTTCCGCCTCCTCCCCGGCGGCAATAATCCTTTCCTCTGTCACTGAAAAAAAAAATCATGTTTTGCCCTAAATGTTAATGGAGGGGGTACATTTTTCTTTTCCCTTATAATTTTGTTATCCAGGTCACCTATTTATATCAGCTTTGCTGAAGGGATTTTTCTGGGAAAATATTAGTAAATAAATAAATAAACAAATAAATATTTTTTGCAGCTCCTGATCAGATTTGTCTTATGTTACCCAATTTATAAAACCTTTAAGTATTTGTATCTAGATGGGATGCTGATACTGAAACATCGAAGGTAGTTATACTTTTTTTATGATCTTCTATTCAGTGCTGTAGTGAATAGTAAATTATGAGTGTTGAAGGGTCTGTTGTTTACCTGGGCACACAAATGTAATAACTTACCGTCAGCCATATCAATAATACAAAGAACTTGCGCATCTGTAAAGGGTTCGCCGACTGCCGCAGGTAATGCTACTATAACGCATTCGCGAAACCTCATTAACGGTGCAAATGTGCCTATAAAAATACACACACACTAGTCTGCAATCTTCTTTGACTAGCTCCTAATCATTTATTTATTTATCTTAATACCAATATACGTTACACGTCACAATAATACCCAAATACTGTACATTGTGTTACGGGAACCGCCACCCCACACCCCTCTTTTAGACACCATTTACATGTAGCTGAATACCACTTGAATAAATCCAAACGATTTTGTCAGAGTTCGATTGACCAAAGATGGACTAGTAATCACCATTTACTCACAGATGTGGAGATCTACTTCTCTGATGAATAGCAGATCGGATTAATGAAATGACAATGTTTAAACCCCAGCCCTTGAGAAAAAAACATACATACCACCCCAGAAGCCAGAATTCCTGTCAGAATCTGAGGTGGACCCACCCCAGACGAGACCTCGTTCTAAAATTACTCTGGTTGCATCTGATGTCAACCTGAAATGCAAACTCATTATTTGTCATCAAAACCAGTATTAATTTTTATATCTTTCCATTGATGATAAAAGTTTGATATGATAAACATTTGTTTTCCCAAGTTCTTTGGATGTTTAACAGAGGAGGCGATTGAAAAACGTGCACTCTAATCAAGGTAACCAAGAGAGGTGACAGCGGTACACAGTGAAAAGGACGGAGATATGCAATTGTAAAGAACTAATGTGATGGAAAGCTTATTTTTTCCAGGTAAACTTATGCCTTACCATGGCAATCTGGTTTCTGTTGATGCCCAATTGAGGGCGATCAGGAATCCAACCCTTGTTTGCAATTGAGTCTGCAGTAAAAACACTGCCATGGGTACTGGCAGTACCGAGATTGGCAAACAAGGGTTGGATGCCTCGACAGCACCCCAAAATTGCTGAAATTCGACCATAGGATTTAATCTACCTAAAACAAAAAATAATGCATGCTTTTTACAGACAAAAAAATAAAACAACAAAAAAACTTCAACAACTACAACAAAACCTGGAAAGAAAAATGTCTATGGCTAGAAGGCTTCAATGGAAATACCTTGAAAAAAATGCCATGTTTAAAAAGGTAAAGGGGTTTCTTATTATTTATCATCATATGGGCACATAAGACAGTGAGATAAAAAAAAGTTTTGGAAGTTTAAGTATACTGCTTTCACTAACCTCTTAGAAAAAGGCAGGGTGACTGACATGTAAAATAGTTTAGGACACCTGGTCCTATCTCTGTTGTGCCAGATTCACTTATTCCTATGCAGTTAAAAAGAGGCAAGATGATTTACCATATTCAATAACAGAGTTTTGTCCTAATTAGTGAATGAAACAATCCACAACAATGTGCTTCTGATAACCTTTTTCCAGTAATTCTATCTGCTCCACCAATTGGTGTCAATCTGATCAGATCCGTAGAAAGTAATTTCATTTTACATCATGGTTACATCATAAAACATAAATTTTATAATGTTTTCACTGCCAAGCAATTAGGGACAAATCATTTAATATCTTAATGAATACTCAACCCTTTCCATCCAAAAAAGCTAAGTCTTAAGTCACAAATAAATTGAGCTTAAGTCAATTGAACATGTCCCCAAAAACATAAAGTGGTTGGTAACTAATACCCAAGTTGGGTGTTTATAGTTACTCATTTCTATTAAAAGCAACCACACCTTGGAGTGGGAAATCCCTGCCATTGATTGTGACATGAAGAGCCCTTCCTTGAATATTATGGAATTTAGGAATAAAAATAAATACAATTGAACACACAAAACATTGAATACACATTTTTAGATTTGTAAGGACAAAAATTGTCATTATGGTTGCTATGGATAGAAGGATTATCAAATATCATACCGTAACAGTTAATAGCCACACCGCTGTTGTTGGGTTGGTATGGTTCTCCATGACCTAGGAAAAAAATAGAAATCAATTTGCAATAGATGCAATCTACTGAGAGAATACTTACAAAATATTTGATCAAATAATTGCTGCTTGGAAAGTAAGAAAGAACAAAGTCCTTGTGTTCTAAAAAAATATGACCTGCTTGCATGGTAACGTGGATCATTTGATATTTGATTGTTAACCTGGTGGCCGAGTCAGTTCCAAGTCAGAGTAAAATCAGTACTCCAACTGAAGCTAATAATTTTTTT
Source organism: Nematostella vectensis (assembly GCF_932526225.1). Taxonomy (NCBI): domain Eukaryota; kingdom Metazoa; phylum Cnidaria; class Anthozoa; order Actiniaria; family Edwardsiidae; genus Nematostella; species Nematostella vectensis. Next base: position 12,366,983 of record NC_064042.1, on the reverse strand, counting down.
GGAATCAATCCATGATTTGTGATACCCGGAACAAACTTACCAACACCGTCATCTCCTGACAATACAGAACCTGTTTTAAAAGAATAGAATGATATGTGAAAATTATGATGATATTGATTATCAGCAGGAGAAATGAATATTTGAAATATACCATTAATGTATATTACAGTAGTTTCATTGGTATCCCAATTATGACATATAATAATTTCTTACCATCTTCGTCACTGTCCCCTACCAGTACAGCACCTGTGAATAATTCGGAAAGTGTTTATTAAGGACACGGTTCTAAGAATAAAATCTTTAATGTATAGTGAAGATTATTATTGTTTTATATAGAATAACTTATATATGAAATAATCAAATGCATATATAGGGTGCTGGATACATATATCTAGCAATGTAGAGAAGGTCTAGAACAAAGCTGATCCTGAGAGCTCTAAAAAACACTTGACTTTGATGACAAATTCACGAATTCTCAGGCTTTTGGCGGCAAAAAAAAAAAAAAAAAAAAGCTTACAAACCAGCTATAAGGTTTGGAGATAAAGTGACATTTTTACTATTTGAAGATTCTACTTTTTCATATCTCTCTGGAAAGAGGGTGGCAATCATCTCTGTGGTTGTTGTTGTCTAACAAAAAGTGGATTGCTACAAAATAAGTTTTTTACTCACCATGCACACCACCAGCCAACTCATCTGCACCTCGACCAGCACCCTCTCTACCGGGCAACTCATCTGCATGTCTACCAGCGCCCTCGCCACTGGCAACCTCATCTGCACGTCTATCAGCACCCTCATCAGCCACCAACTCATCTACACGCCGAACAGCACCTGCTTCTTAAAATATATCAGAAATGTATGCATATTTAATGATCACAGAGAAATATAACAACTTTTACCAATAAACTTGAAAATAATGTATACAATGCTTATTATGAAGGTAGATAAACAATGTAAATGAGGTTACAAAATCAAATGCCAACTACCAAGAGCAAAATAAAAATTACATTAAGCAGAATAATTTAATAATTTAATTAATGAGTGTACTATTGCCTAGGCCTGAAAAAGTGTCACAAAAATACTTACCATTACCCGCATGATCTCCAAACAGCACAGCCCCTAAAAATAAAAAAACAGACAATCAGACTTTAGACGCAAGTAATATTAGTTATCCATCTTCTTATTCAATCCAGCATTTGTGAAATCCAGACCAAACTTACCAATATCATCTCCTGACAATACAGAATCTGTATTAAAAAAAGTAAGATTATATGTGAAAATTATGGTGAGACTGAGTATCAGCATATATCAATTTTACATGAAAAATATTTATAATGTTTTATAATTCACTTTTGTTTGTTGGTTTGTATCCCATATATATGACACCAATAATATTGACTTACTGTCATCGTCACTGTCTCCTACCAGTACAGCACCTGTTTAGATGACAAATAGCATCAATATCTGATCACATTTTTTATGGCGGCTCCCAGCTTCATATGGAAATGTCCATGTGCGTAACATCTATGTAATTACAATATTATACATATAACAATATATACGTTGAGTAATTATACTCACCAACACCTTCATCACCATCATTTCCATGCTGAGCAATACCTGATGTAATTATTACAAAAAATGTATGTCAATCAAATTATTCATGGGAATGATGTTATTGCACAAAATATATATGACTAGTCTAAATTATAGATGAATTTCCCCAATGCAGCACTTTGATTGGTTGCGTTAATAGCAGGCTAAGTTTAGCAAAGCAAAAATCATAATCACAATGGATGTCAATTTAATAATTATCATTATGGGATGCAGTATAATTTCTACTAATAAACTTCCATTTAAAAACAATGCACTCAATGCTTATGAAGTTGGATAAATGTTGTTTACCTATAAGATTTTGCCTCCAGACACGGCCAGGATCAGCAGGATTTCCCCGAGCCCTCCGCTGATGGGGACGCTGTGTTTTCAATGGGAAAAATGATTTGTTATGCAAGTGAAGAAAATGATTGGAAGAGTATCTATTAGAAACTCAAACAGTCCACCAAGAATTGTGGACAAAAGATATGCTCATAGTTTCATATAGCTTTATGGTATAGATTTGGATATTAAGTTGATACTGTTCGAATCTTTTACAAAAAAATGTAAAGTTTGAGCAGTTTTAAAGAGAATTCTATAGAAAATCTGATTATTATTTACACCTATTGATTAAAACAGCAGCGTAGCCGGGATTGTTAACAGGGAGGGCCAAAAAGACTCTTTCAATGCAAGGCCGTAGCAGGGGTAGGGTATTTTAGATAACGTCTCATAGATTTTCTATGTTTTTGGCTGCTAGAAGGGGAGGGCTTGGTCACCCCCCTTGCTTTCCCTGGAAAACTGTTTGATAGTCTGATAAAAACTTGTTGTTGTCCTACATGGTTCCTGCGTCTGAACATCCAACAAATTTAGACCTTTTTAATACTTTTTTTTTTCCTTTTCAAAATTTAATATCAATGAATTTGTCATAAATAGCCCACATAAATCATTCATAATCATCATCTGACAAAAATAAGGCTTTATAAGACAAATATCAATCTTTTGCCCAAATTTATGATGGTTTATAATGTGAAATAATATGTACGTATTATTAGGAGCAACGCAAACCGGTTTCATGGAAAACGGGGAACAGATAAAAGTTATAGGGGTAGGATCAAAAATCATTTGCAGAACCACCCCTTGGCAAGGCGTTACAGAGTTCTCATAAGCATCGTTTAAAGAGTGATCATCACATTTTGAAATATATCATGGTTTTAAAATGTGATGACCACTCTTAAACGGTGCTTTAACCCGCTCCATATATAATTACTTATTAACAGTAGTATAAACTCACGGGCTCATCTCCATTATATGTAGTGAGTCTGTACACAGCTCTCACATAAAGATTTCTATTTGAGCGCCATCTCGTGCGCACTTCTTGGCCAGTTGGATCGTCTCCATTTAGAAGCTCCAGTCTTGTAGGATAGGCTGGATCTGGCCAACAGTACTCGAAATCTTCTGCATCCCTATAAGCAAAACAATAGAATAGTATGGTAAGACGATCAACTCATCATACGAAATACTTTCGCATTGTGACAACGAAAATGACTGTTTCTAGTTTGAAGAAGTTATTGCACAATCTAGATCGAATTTAATCCGTTGTGGCGAGTCTGTTTTTATAACGACTAAAATAATTGTCTAAGTTGTATATATGATGGAGCCATGACTGGTCATCTCCCAAAACCCTCTAGGGCCTTTTGTGGCAGCTTTGTAATCGCCTGTGTCCATCGTCATTTACAGCCCCTTTTCCTTGCTTTGAGCTTTGAGCCTCCAGTCATTACCTGCGGCTATTACACAGGGACCCCGCTCGATCGAAAGAACACTAGTTTGCCCTTGCCAAACGCATTGTTACTAAAGTTTTTGACACGAAAGAGTAATGGCATATGATAACTAGTTCTCTAATCAGCTACCATCTTTTACGAACAAAGAATACATGATACCTAAATGCTAACTAAATCCAGAAATTACCTGTCCTCCATATGGCCATTTGCCCGAAAGTGGTGCAAAATCGCATCACGAACGTCATGGGCGGACATCCCAGAATGAAACTCAACGTTCCCCACAAGCATCCGTTCCTCTAGCCGTTGCCTAGCCGGGCCGGCCCTCGGGACATTCACGTAGTCCGGCCCGGGTAGAAGGACTACCCTTCGCGAGAACCTCGCCTCTCGTCCTCTTCCTCTCCCTCTTCCTCTCCCTCTGCCAGCTAGACCTCTTCCACCCCGACGTCCGACCATGGCAGCTATAGCCTGTTGCAGCGCTGCCTGGAACGCGGGATTTTCTAACATTTCTTCCATTTCTTGTAGATGGATGACAGATTTTGGCGGATAAAACACATTAGCAAATTTTGCATAGAGAAAACTTGCAAAATAATGAGGATATATTTGTGTTCCCAGAAAAACCTCTTCGATTATAGGTGAAACAGCGCCCTTATCATTATTGAGTAAAATTAAATACGTTCTCAAAGTTTGAGTTATGGTGGATTGCGTTTTTGCTTACCTTACAAAGTTTCCTCAGACAGTTATGATCTGAAATACATCGCACGTGAGTTAAAAGGGGGGAAATTGAATCCGCAAACAAAACAACACCACTTCGCCTTGCTGGGATGGACCGAATTATAAAGTAAAAAATAATAATAAAAGTACATATGTCATAAAAGTATAGAATAAACACCCTAAAATGTTTAGGTCAGTCTTTTCTTAGTTCGTGCACTTGTTCTACCCCTCGAAGTATGAAGTATGATTGATTGCTTTGATGCTTACCTTACAAAAAGTACGTACGTCGTATTCGAGTCTGCGGCGGAATGGACTTGGATTCTTCGGCAGCGCCCTTTTATGCTGGCGTCTGTACCATGGGGGGTAAAGCCGATAAGGGTACGGATGTACCATTTCTAGCTCAAACATTTATTCCATTTTAAATTGCAGCACATCTTAACGATTCCGAAGCTTTATTCAACTTTTTGCACTCTTCCGTAATGCTCAAGTGCATTAAACTCGCACGCATATGTGAGAAGCAGTGGAGTTTGTCCAATTTACTCCTAACGCTTCATTATTGGACTTTGGTTGGTCCGTAGCGCCGACGCTACACATAGCCAAATGCTTATTGCAGTCCATCAATAAAACGATATGAGAGCTTTTCTGAATTTTCATATATTGCAGTGTGAGACCTCAAAATTACAATACTAATTCGGGAAGAGAAAGTGATATATATATAAAGAGGCAGAGCGTATAGTAAGCCTGTTTGGTACCATTAGAAACGATGGTGTCAAAATAAATTAGAATGACAGAAAGAAAGCAGACCTTTATCAGTAACACCAGGGCCGTACGTACCATGGAAGCCCAGGCAGGCCACCCATGGACGTTGGTTTTGAATTACACTTTCATATCAAATTAAACTCCAACTATCTAATTGACTATGAAATCGCTCTCCAATATCGGGCTGTAACTTGAAAAACAAAAACAAACCCCCAAGTCGCTCTGCTCACAATTTACTCTCGCAAGGCACCACGCTTTTTCCTTTCAGCTTTTTTAATTGCTCTCGCGTTTTAACTTCAAATTACAACTCTCAAACCACACAACAACTACTGAACAACACGCGCTTCTAAACAAGGATTTGTTTTTGTTTTTTATTCGGAACGTTTCACGGAAATGAGAACGCTGAACTACGAACGCTTGCAGTATTACAGTATGATATTTGTGTCACCTCTAACAAGACACGCTTCTAAACAAGGATTTTTGTTACTAATCCGGATACCAGAAACGTTCAACGGAAATTGGATACAAATTGCATATGACAGAATGTCAAATATGCGTGAAATAACGTAGCACATTTGCGTGTATTGGTATTTCACAACGGAATGTTTAATCGCCTTGCGTTTTGTGAAGATTAGAAAGGGAATAAATGGTGCTTCTATTATGACATCCCTACTAACCTATAACTAAACAAAATATACTGGTTTCGCCGGTCCTGCATCACGGCCTGCGCGGCTGGACTGGCTGGCGGTGACTGAGGGAAATCGGACCGGAAATCTTCATTGCCGGTATTATATCCTCGGCCATATAGCTGGTTGAAGTAGATTGCCATAGCCTGGATCGAAGTTTGGATGTAATGTCGGGAAAAAGCAGCTTCTCCTCATCGTGAAGAACGCACAGAGCTTTACGAACAGAATAAACAGGCAAAACTACGTTCTGGTTTCCTTTCGCATGACAAGTGTTGACATTTCATGCTACGGGCAACTCTATTGTTCGAGCAAAACTTGATGTTTTGCTGATTGGAAATTTTTTTCACGATTTCTCAAACAAGGGATCGCACTAGCAATGTTATGCGTTAAATATGAGCTGTTAAATAAACAAAAAGAAGAAACTCAGAAATTTTTTACAAGTGCGACCCCGTGACCCCTTATCTACCGCTTTCCGTTTCTTCCACTTGTATCGCCACACTTTCCCTATCGCCTAACTTAAACGTGATTAAGTGTTTGACTGTTTTGAAGTAAGCGCAACTTGGGAGTTCAAAGTCTCTCGATCCAATAAGTCAATTTGACTAGCGGTATATGCTTTTAACCTATTACCAATACCTAAAGCGACAATCGCACCAGTTTACTTCAAGGCAATCTCTACCGAGAAAAGACAAAAGAATATATTTGATTTAACACAGGCCTTCCGCTCCGCTGGACTAGCGGTATAAAAGGCGCGGGCTTGTATGATAATAGCCCCACAACAAAAGCGAACAAATCAAATTGTAATTGATGTTAGAAGTATGCCCGGTTTTGATCCAGATTTCGTTGAAGGCCCGGCCGACCCCAACATAATTTGTCCCATATGGTAAGTTTTGTATCTTTTTAGTATTGTTGTTGTCTAGTCCGTATTCTTGGATACAAAACTGCTTGAAACTCAACATAACCGCCAGCTACGCAGGCTAGCGTTCTTGGAAACAAGTAATATGGGAGTGTAATGAAGCTGGCTAAATCGAGCGATATGCATTATATGAAATCATATTTTGATTATTGTTTGTTTCTCCTATATTCTAGTCAGTTCATCATAGAAGACGCGGTGTGTTGCCCACAGGGGCACATCTTCTGCAGAAGTTGTGTGGTGGTGCACTTACAACAGTTTGGTAACGGCAACTGTCCCCTAGACAGATCAGAACTGTCCCTTGAAGATATAAGGCCAGTTCTGATGGTCAATAGTCTAGTGGGGCAGTTGCCGTCTTTGTGCTGCGAGGAGTGCCCCTGGAGAGGAAGACTGGATTTGCGGCAGGGGCATACTGAAACATGCCAAGAGAAGCCTGTCCCCTGCCGCAATGTGGGCTGCCAGACCCTCGTGCAGAGGAAAAACCTGGCGGATCATATGGAGGCCTGCCTGTTTGCAGGAAGAAGGTGCACAGAGTGCAACTCTGTGCAGCAGCTTCAGCATATGGAGGAGCACAGACGCCTAGGCTGCCCCAGAGCTCAGCGTTACTGTCCTCTGGGATGCGGACAAAGAATGCAAAGGTATTTATAATAGTATTGCATTTTTTTTCACATAATATAACCTAGACCAATTTGTTACGCTCTTCACAGCGTCTTCACAACGTTTTATCAAGGCGGATATTCGATTGTTAACACTAAATCCTAAACGTTTGTACATAAAGTTAAAAAAAATGAATTAGTGCACATGGCTATGTTTATAATTTGATTTATGTTTTACCGCTAAACACATGGAAAATGTCAGCAAAGTGCCAGGTGATAATATTGCATCCAAACTGTTACTTTATAGCAATTTTAAACAAAGTATGACAGGGTATTTTAAGGTACACGATTTAGGGCTAGATTAGGTGAGAGATGAGGGGACACGTGATTGTACACATTAGCAAAGTAACTCCAATGTTCGGGATTGGGCAAAAAGTGCCGGGGAACGCGGGATCAACGCCTGCAAAATATGTTGCAACATCATACAGGAGCATCATATACGTTTTTGAACACGGGACACGAGTGTGTCTAACTAGTTTTTTTTTATTCCATTTTTAGAATGAACGTGTTCCGCCACGTTAGTCTCGACTGCCTGCTAAGGGCAGCCTTTTGCCAGGTGCCGGGGTGCAACTTTCACGGCACTGGAATGCAGTTGGCACAGCATAACGCAAATGACGCGTCATTGCACAATCAGCTTTTGTGGAACGCCATCTGCAACAATGTGAGTCATACAGTTAACCAATTTATTTAAACAGCATTTGATTAGTGCAATTTACATTTCCATATCCAGTACTAACACTTAAATTGGTTGGATAGGTATCTGCTGGCGTAAGATTGGACCACTCTTTTGTCCACTGTCTTCAATGGACAGTTGAAGACATGGATAACCCAAGAAAGTTCCAGAGTCCCCCACAGACGTTTGGAGAAATATCTGTGCGGGGACTTGTATGCAAGGACTATAGTCAGGCCACGGCCGGTATGGTAAGCCTCTTTCTGCAGGTTGCCATGTTACAAGGGCGCGCCATGCCTTCTGTCACCTTCGACACCCTGAGGTGAGCTGCAAATCAATAGAAAAAATAGATATCAACAAGTGATGAAGAATAACTATGACTATGATGAAGAGTAACGTTAAAAAAAATATGGTAAAGAGATTTTAAGTACATATGGATGTAAAATGATAAACCTATAAACAGCCCTTTTTACCGATAATATTTCCAAACAATGATTGACGTGTTTCGTTTGTTTCTAGCATCACTCTTCGCTCATTAGAGCATGGCGGCACCCTCACAAGATACGTGCCGCATGAGGCCGATGAGAGAGTAGTGAGACAAGGCGGGATTATTGGATTCCCGGACTTTGCGGACCACCAAACATGGTTGACCTGGAAAGACAGTGATGGGTTTTATAGGATTGATTTCCATTTTGTTTATCACCCCTGAATTTACAAAATCCTCCGCCTCTTTTTCTTAAGAACGAGCAATCCTATAATCACTGTCTTTCCAGTTGTTATGTCAGGTTATGTTAGAATGAATCCGTATTTTGCTAATTGTAGTAAGCAAATAGACAAAGTTAAGATATTTGCTCTAGCTAAAAGGGTTGTTCAAGGGAGAGCATTCTTGAGGCATTGTTAGTTTTTGTTGATTTAGATTGAATAGGAAGTTGTTCGCTTAATTAGCGACATAATGACTTTTATCGGGTCGTACCATGTTTTGGGTACTTATCAATCTTCAACTTCTCATTAAGTTGGTAAACTTACAAGTCTTCTGTTTATATAGTTACCTTTAGATGTCGTACGCTAATTGCCGGTATCATTAGCACAACACGTAGGATCGCCCACACTCAAGTAGGAGGTGCTTAGCTCTGCAGTGTTGGTAATCTGATTTCTTATGCTAATCCAAGTCACCCAACACCACACCCATGCTACTTGAGCGACCACTTCTTTTCCCCTTACGTTCGTTAACTTTCGATTACAAGTTACATATTTGTTCCTCCAAAGTTACCTTTCTGCCTTTCCTACCGACTCCCTTAGTTTCATGGCAAAGGACATTCGTTTTGTATCCTTAAATTCTTTTCAAAGCTTTCCTTTGTTATCGTTAATTTTGCCGACAGTTAATGATATCTGATGCGACTGTTTGCATTGTCAAGTACCGTCCAATCACCGCATCCTGCACACGTGGTCATTGCTTGTCAATCAAACGTACTACTTGTTTTACTACAAATGGGACTGCACTTTAATTCCTCATTACTCTTCATACCACTGACTCCGAATAAAGGTACGACTCCGGTCAAAAGAAGTCCTCCCGACTAATCATTACATAGTGTCACCCATGTCATTCTTCGGTTGAAGTAATCGCTAAAATTCACCGCTGAGCGATCCTAACCTCAGCTCTGCGAATTTGATACATGTTGTGAGACCTTAATTTAAACGAACAGCACATATTTCTTTTTTTTTTCATTCAGGCAATGTTAAAATTTATTCAAACGATTATTCTGAATTTTAGAGGATGTCGTTCCTCGAAAAAATTGTTTAGTGAAACACCTAGCGAAAAAGTCAACCAGTCATTTTGTTCAGTTGTTATAGCAAGAATAGCAAGTGTTATATAAATTGCATTCGCGACAGTATGTTGTTGTTTATGTTTACAAAACAATCTAGATTTATCGGACAGTACCATCTACCATCTACAACTGACAAACACTGAATATGCCTAACCATGTTGTATTATCATTATAATGTTTCACTATACATTTGTACATTTGGTAGAAATAAAAAATTATATAATATTTATGCTGGTCATTTTTGTATTAAAAAGTGAGACTGGTGGACGCGCACCAGAATGTGTAAAGTGGTATCCTTTTCTAGTACAGATAAAGGGCGGCAGCTTGAACAATGCTATTTTATGTTAAACAAGAGTGTTTCAAACGAAAATAAGATAATACTGGACGAAGTAAGGAATTTAAATACATTCAAGACAAGTACAAGATGTTACTTAAATTAAATAGTATTTCTAAGTTACATTTAAGTGGGGCACTTATAGTCAGTATCATTTTTAAGTAGGAATAAGCTTTAATTGCATTATACTAGTTGGACTTAGAAAAAATGTTTTTGGTATTAGAATCGAGTAGTTTACTAAAAGTGGTTTGAGTTCCTAAACATCACATTTTTTTAGGCAAATGTCAGGAGGCATTCGGGATTTTCTGTTTCCTTTAACCAAGTGTTTTGTACTTGTGGGATATAGAACAACGATGCTAAATTGTTATTCGCATTATCATAGGATAACTTAGCAAGGGCGTAGCCAGGGGGGGTGGCCCGCCCCCCCCCCCCCTTCTAGCAGCCAGAAATGCGGTAAATGTAAAATACAGGAGAAAATTTCTTGAAAGGACCTTTTGGGCCCCTCCCTGTTAAAAACCCTGGCTACGCCGCTGCTTAGCATTAGCAGTAATAATACAGCTTCACCAGCTTAGGTGAGACCTAGAAAAATTCAGTCATCTGCGAGAGGAAGTGACGCGCAAGCGTATCTATTGTTTTCACGTGACTATCACGGCGGGCTTTTCGCATACCAGAGCGTGTTTAGATGTGGGACTTTGCATCTAACCTCTCAAAAGATGCGCTTTTTCTTTCAATCACATCAAATCAGATGGCAAATCTAACAATGAAAACATTTTGATCAAATTGCTTTAATTTTGAGGAGATAACAGAGCGTTAAAAGTGAAAACCCAGCGACTGCATGAGAACTCAACAGTAAGAATGAAGACAAAGCTCGCTGAAATTGTAGCCGAAAGAGAGCATCAGGGCTTTCAGGTAAGCCTAACTGATTGGGACTGATTCCTGTCTATTGTTTGCTTGTTTATTACTGTTTTTTAAAGGAAATCTTTCGAATTTAGCTGATCTTTTTTCTTTGAGTAGTTTATCATGTCATTTGAATCAGCGTTCGCCGTCCGATAAAGAGCCTTCGGTTTTATTTTATCTGGCCAGCGGAGACATCTTATACTTACGCACTTGTTATTTGCATATTGTTTTATATTTTATACAAATCAATGATTTTTTAAGACTATGCTCAGTTGCCACTGAGCTTTAAACTCTGCTGTTTTGCCACAGTCATTATCACAGAACAATGTAAACATAGTCGGCCTAGATTGCAAAATACCTTCAGTTTACTTGAATATATTCACTACCAATGCCGTCTCAGTGAGATTTTAATTTGAATGAATTTCTCTGGAGCTGTTAACTGTGGGTATATTTGGTTCAATGTTATTTCAGTATTTTAAGGGGGGCACTCCCATGGCTTAAGGATGATTTTAGCATTATTTCTGAGGGCTCCAAAACACTTAAATCATATAGAACCAAGGAGGATAGAGAAGGGAACACAACTGATAATTTGTAATTTTCACACATTGCTTCATTCCGTACGGTAGAGTGTCAATGCATAAGATATTGCTTTCCAGTCATTTATCCGTTACGCCTAAAAAAAGAGTGAATCTCTGCCATGAAATTACAAGAACATGCCAAAGAGAGTTTACGCGATACATAGATTTTCAAACCTTACAACCAATATGACCAGACATGTAAACTGATTGTGTGAAGATAATAAAATGTGTTCTCTAGTCACAGACCATATTCAATGTATGTGTCGATTTTCATAAACACTGTAATTTTTGTGGATTTTGTTTGTGATGAAAGAGAAATCCCTTTTTTTCTACCAGCTTTTAATTCTGTTAGAAGGTTAAATACATGAATACCTCCTTGTTCGTTTGTATTTGTTTCTCGGCACAAACCAACCAAAACAACACGAGTAGCCAAAACTGCAAAGGGGTTTCATTAGAATGCAGCTACCGGCGGTGAACTGCCGTCTACTTCCCTACTCACTGCCGGCAACTTGAACAATGATTCTCAGATTTCAAACTCGTAATAAAGTTCGCAAACTATGTGTGATTCGTAATAAACAACTTAAAATTACATTATGCCATGGTCAACATCCTTTATTGTCGTTCTTTATTGGTTTTCCATTAGCCAATTAAATGTTACTTGGGAGCATATTCCTTTTTTATATCGCTCAAAATTCGTAGCATCGTTGTTTGCCACCATCTTGGATGTATATGGATGAGGATCATGGGTAGTTTTGAGCCCAAACTGTCAGCTGTTGTTTTATCAAACATAGTGTTTTCAACGAAGAAAAAAGGACAATTATTAGGTTTTTTTCATTAATGGACACACATGAGTTGTTGTAATCTTTACTCTGTACAAAGTAGCAGTGTGTGAATCAAGCTGTTTCTATTTTTAACTAAATTGCATCAACATTTTCATTGGAAAAAAAGATATGGAACACAATAATGACTATTCTGTTTTTACCTTTAATCCTATGCAGGAATTGCACCATTTCCATTTTTTTATCAATTTTTATTACTGATATTACTGACTGGTGAGATACCCTATCTGGGGACCTCAAGCCATTATTCTATGCTTCAAGGCTCCCAGGTGCGTACCCAGGATTGGCTGAGGGGGGTGCGCAGTCATAGAAATCATAGCATTTGAAGATTTCTTATTAAGAAATGACCCACTTTTTGCCAAGGGGGCACCCCCCTGTGTATGCGCCTGGCTCGAGCTGCCTATTTCCCAAGCACAGCCTGCTACTCTAAAAGTTATTGAAACCCCTGTATGGTTTATGTTAGAAACTGTGTATCCTTGATATCCCAAGATTTAGCATTGATAAAACATTGGTGATTGGCATGATAAGCTTGAATTCCGGTAGTTTGACATTGCTTGTAATGAAGACGGTTTTAGTACTATAACACCAAGAGGCCTACCGCCTAGATTCATACCTTCATTTTAGAGTGAATCCAACTTTGGTAGAAATTTTTATAAAATATAGCATTTTGAAGCGAGTTTTCGTACCCCAAGTTGTGCAAAAAATACAGCAATGTTTTGTGTGGAAATATTTACTTCCCAATGGTTTTTGATCTCAAGGTCATTAACCCATTCTTCCCCAGTTATTCGTAAACTCTAATTGGGCTTTTTAAAGAATGACTAGAATATAAACATAAGAAATCCTAGGTACGGTAAGTGGTTTAATTTTCAAAGTTGCCTACAATGTTTTATTTTTTTATTAAAAGCACAAAAGCCTGCAACTGAGAAATGAAGCATTGTTTGTTGCAAATACACAAAGATACATGTCCACTGAAATTTGTCAGGAAAAATATTTGAATTTAGTGCACTGTTCGAATTATTATTAAAACAAGTTATTTTATTTACTTTTTACAGACACAGCAGTAATATGATGCACTGGATGCTACGGGCTGGTAAAGGAGAAAAGAAGAAGATACAGTAGTTTGCCATATGATTGACTACCTTTTTTTGTAATTGCTAAAAGGTTATTTGGGAATGTTTTGTATGTGCTAATGGTTACTGTAGGACAAGCAGGCATCCCTCTTGAAAAAAAGCATTTCCATCAAACACGGGCTAGTCTTTTCTTATTCTTAGAGTTTCATTGATCTAAATAATTGGATTATAGAGATAGCTCAGTGAATTTGATTGTACATTTAAAGTTAAATAAAGTGTGTATTTATTGTATATTGGTGTGTGTGCTTATTTTTTAAATGATTGATATCAAACTATTGCATACGGGTCTGCAATACGTAAATGTATGCAAAATTCGGACATAAAGGTTCAATTAAAAGAACATTTCTAGACTTAAATATAAAGTTTAATGGACATTTCTATACTTATACACAACGTTTAATGGAATAACATGTCCTGGATAGTCTCAGAAAGGTTATATTTAAAGGCCTTTCCAGATAAAATTTAATGGATTTACGTGTTCTCGATAGTTTTATAAAGTTTACATTCGAAATGAACATTTAGAAACCTTTGAAGAAATTATTATTCCAGCCTACTGAAAGGAACACTGAAATGTATCTAAAGTTCAGATTTCTTGGTAAATTGGTTATTTCATCCCCCGGGTTGCGGACATGCACAAAATCGTCGGTGAAGAGTTCGAAGCCCAAAGCAATACATTCTGCATAGACTAGACAGTAGTTTCAAATTCAACGCGCACAAAAAATAGACCCACGCACACGTTCAGGTACAATCAAAAGAAACCAAGAAGAATCTGTAAATTAATAATATTAATGTGTTAATATGTCACCACTAGCTCCCGCTTTTGGGTATCATATATCAGTGTTTATTATCCGGTATTTTTTACCCGATAATTTATCGGGTATTTTACCCGATGTTTTATCGGGTATTTTTACCCGATGTTTTATCGGGTATTTACCCGATGTTTTAGGATCCATGTTTTATTGGGTACGGGTATTTTTACCCGATGTCCGTTGGTATTTTTACCAGATGTTTTATCGGGTATTTTTACCCGATGTTTTATCGGGTATTTTTACCCGATGTTTTATCGGGTATTTACCCGATGTTTTAGGATCCATGTTTCCGTTTTATCGGGTATTTTTTACCCGATGTTTTATCGGGTATTTTTACCCGGTGTTTTATCGGGTATTTTTACCCGATGTTTTATCGGTACCGTGGCCCTAAAGCTCAATTGATACTCATCGGGTATCTTAATATTACTGCCGTGGCCCTAAAGCTCAATTGATCCAAATTATTTTGTAAAATTCATACTCGGGTACCTGTGGTTTTTCACCCGAAAAATAATAAATAATTCAAAACGTATACCACAATTCTACTCCACTAACTACCAGGCGTTGTTCAGGGGACCAATGTCTACTCAAATCTGCTTTCAAATCTTCTCTAGCTCTCGACTTGTGCGAAACCCCTATTTTCTGCCACCAGACTATTAGCAAGGTGTGTGAACATCATCTTTATTTTTAGACAGTATTAGAATTTTCTGCTTTCTGCTTAATATCTGTCAGGGCACATGCTAGGACCTACTATCAAATAATAGCCCCTCTCCAATGCCCAGATTCTTAAAATGTGTATATTCTAAACATATACATCTTAATGTATATGTTTAATTTACCAAATTGGTGTGTTACTTCTGTAGTTCATGACACATCTTACGTATACAACTATTTTTGTAACTATTTAATAACAAGGCAACCTAAATTTGCCTAACCATACAGTTTATTTTTCCATCATTGTGAAAACATTTACAAAAGATGACACAATAAACAATCTATACTATGTTTTTTTGGACTCTATATTTTGAGAAAAGGGAGCAGGGCCCCATACGCCTAACTCTGATGCTAGAAAAATGCAGTTAATAAAATCAAGATGATTTAATGAAACCTCGAAAATACAAACTTACATACCCTTGGCTCTCATAATCTTGTTAGCCTCCACTTCGAATCTTACTTCCTCCTTGAGACTTTGAGACTGCCTCCACTACAATACCAATTGACCAGGACATATTTTGTCTTGTAGTGCACTGTCATCAGTGTTAATTCATATACGATAACAATGTGAGGACGACTATAGGCATGCTGCCTAATCAACTCAAATAACAAGTAGTTTATATTAATGTTTTCAAGCTGTTATTTACACTGTATTACACTTTATATTTGGGGGAAATCTTCTGGTACAGTGCTTACATACTCGCATTCATTATTGTAAACTGCATAGATCAGTTTGTGCATGTAAAGCACTTTTGATCATGCCCAATCCAATCCTAGTAGGAGAAGTGGTTTTAGGAGATGCAGAATTGGAACTTGGGCTTCAAACTTTGTTCAATTGGATAGGTCTATGATTGAAATGTAAATAGGTCAAAAGTAAATTGATAAAAAGGGGGAAAAGCGAAGAAATCGCTTTATTTACAACACACGATCTAAGTGCAACAATCAATGTTTTTACAGGGATTAGCTTACTCTGTTTTTAGAAGATTTTATGCTTTGCCTAAGAAAACTTAAATGCCATTTTTTTTCACTGAGAAAGCGGAATGGTTATTTTAAATACCATACAAGAATATCGATGCAACTTGGGTAAAGATTTAGTAAAGCACTTGGTAAGCGGATAAGTCTTTGACAAATGTACAACGCTCGTGCGAAAAAGAAAAAAACAACTCCTCCTTGGACTAGAAGCGACACAAATGAAGTTGTGCGATCGTTTGTTTACATTCACGTCGTCGGTTATCGAACACCCGTAAGAGATTTTTCCTTTTTCGACAATTTTTAGGATTTATTGATGAAAAAAGCCACAAACATGCCTAAGTTTGAACGGGGGAACTTTAACACTCACGTGAAGGGGGAGACAAATTCTTTCTATTTACGAATGAGATATGATTTTTCTGCTGTAAAACATTGTATTTTCTGTGCACAGGTACCGTTGCATTTAAGTATGTTTCTGATCACAAAATTTTTACTTAATTTTTTACTTGCAATTTCATTATCTGGTTTGTCGAGAGCTCCATGACACACGCTTTAGAGTCTCAACTTATTTGATTGACAGATTTTTCGGCGGAAAAAGGGTTTCTCCCTTTTATAGCGCGCGTTCGTGTTTAAAGAGAACATGACACGAAATTATCTTTTGCTTATTTTGACAAATTGACTAGTTAATATAGTAGCGTGAATATCCCACCAATAATTCCTCCAATTTTTCAATACTTGGTTTTAACGGAATACTGTACTGATTTGTGATCTTTCTATAATGAGCAATTTTGTGAAATTTTCGCATGAAACCGGCGACGTCCGAATATCTAATTTGAATATTACTTGCGACGTCAAGAGTGGGTGGTAATTTTAGACAGAATTGGTCTCTTGTCCAAGCATATTTACAAAATAATCAGAGAAGTCAATGTATCTCTAAAATTAAACTAATGATTAAGCAACTTTTAAAACTAAACTGCGCATGCACAACTTGCACCTGACTACAACAAATTCCTCTATATAAAGTGTAAATAAAATTTACGCGTCGCGGAGATCGGGCACACAGCCCGCGCTGTGAGCACTGAAAGACAACCTGGGCAACTGTTCTGTAAAACCCATTTCTAAAAACTAAATCAAGCTCGCTCT
Organism: Nematostella vectensis; assembly: GCF_932526225.1. NCBI lineage: Eukaryota > Metazoa > Cnidaria > Anthozoa > Actiniaria > Edwardsiidae > Nematostella > Nematostella vectensis. Next base: position 12,349,987 of record NC_064042.1, on the reverse strand, counting down.
CTGATTGGTCTCATTTGGTAATCAAATTAAAATGAGACCAATCAGAGCGATCCTTGTGAATTTGAAAAGCAGGCAGACCTCACGCTCAGAAACACTTCACCAGTTCACAAACACTAATCATGGAGAAAACACTTCTCAAAACACTTCACAGACACTGAGCAGGGAGAAACTTGGGCACGCTCTGCGCTTTGCCCGCTCAGCTCCATTATGAAATAGCAAGTAATTTACCTTCTGCGTACATCGGAGAATGCCCTAACATCGATAGGAAGAGTGGACCACCGACTTCCGAAATATTTTCGGAACCGAGGTTCTTTTTAGAAATAAACGATTTTGTGCATCGACGAAATACACCGCAGAAACGTCGTACTACTTCTTCTCATTTCGAATGCGTTTGATTTCTCGGTCGGAATTATTTTGTACATCAAAGGTTAATTCAATAAACAGTTCAATTAAAATCCCTCAAACTTGACTCAACCCTTGAACTATCTAGAATAATTTGAGCCTTTCCATATAATTTTCCCAATATTGTTTGTTATGTTTAGCGTATAGTTTTTCTCTTCCCTCTTGATGTGTAAATTTCGAGACTGTTTTTACAGGCGCTAATTGGAAAATGGCGACAGGTCTAGTCAGAGGACTAATTGGATTAGAAACGCGCGCTGCCTGTGTGCCCGATCTCCGCGACGCCCTGGGTCCCCGAGGATGGAAAATGGCACGTAGTTTCAAAGATATTTCCAAAGATTTAACTGCCCAAGTAAAACGTCATAAAGGAAAAGAAGAAACTATGATTCCGCCACGTATGTAAAACTAAACACAACCTGGATTTAGGCGTCACAAAAGGTCATAAGCGGAGGGTCCACGGGGTACTACAAATTAGACTAAGAAAACCATCAATTAAAAACAAAATCTAAACAGTCCTCAAAAGATAAACAAAACTTAAGAACTTCCGTTTCTCAAGATAGAAACATGAAATACTAGACGACAATTAACTATAACCTAAACAATATTACAACCCGTCCTAACACTAACATTTGTTTATATAATTTTCTGGTGCTCCTGAAAGGACGTGCCGTACGTAGAGCATCTCACAACTAGAGTATAATTTCTGAACTAAACAATATGCTTTTTTATTTTTTTGTTCTGTTCTGGGGGAGGACCTTAATTCTTGGCCGCCTTTTTGGGGGAGGGTTACTATTTTTGTGCTTTAGATTGGGGTGTGTCGAAATTTTTGAACCAGAAAAAAATTCAAATTGCCTCCCCCCGCCCCCGATAAATAATGATCTTCCCCTTATTGCCATCAGTCTCGCTAGAGGTATCTTAAACATACACTGGTGGAGAAGCTGGTTTAACGTTGTTTCTTTCCATGTCTGTTCTGGGCGGGTTTATTTGATAGCTTGATTAAAATCTGCATAAAGAGGTTTATGATCAAACAGGTCAATCGCATCCCCAACTCGAACATTGCTGACATCACCTGGTGGACCGTTATACATAAAATAGTCCACCATGTCATCGGAGCCACTTGCGTACAGGTTGTACTTGTACTTGCTATGGTTGCTCTTTCTTGAACTACTTATTACGCTCGAAGCCATTTGTGTACAGGTTGTACTTGTACTTGCTATGGTTGATCTTTCTTGAACTACTTCTTTAGCTTTCGCATAATTAAGATTGAAGTCACCTCCAACAAGAACATAGCATTTTGCTTTGTTGCAAACTTCATCTAGCAGTGTTAGTAAATCAATAAAAATTTATTTCTTTTCCTCATCTGTTAGGGCCCCTTTTCCTCCTTTTCTATTTTGACGTCCGTGATAGGAAGCAACCAACAGGTCTAACTACCTTTTCTTTGATTTACAGCGTCCGACAAACAACCTTTGAAGAAATTCACCTTCATCCGATAACTTGTCATTTTCTTTAAGGTAAAGATGGGTTTTGCCAAAGTCGTGTTTATAGACTTCTATTTTATCTTTATTGAAAACGATGCATGAACAGCTTTTGTTTGTGTCATTCACTGCCCCCTCTGCACACATTTAAAGACGGTGGTAAATTTTTCTCGAGCTCTCTAGCACTTGAACACTCTTGCAAAAAAACAAGATCGGGTTTTTCTTTATTCAGCAGGTCGAACACTTTTTCTCTTCTCTGTTGAGCGTGTACTTTTTCTTTTTTGTCGTCTTCAGCGTGTACTTTTTCTTTTTTGTCGTCTTCAGCGTGTACTTTTTCTTTTTTGTCGTCTTCAGCGTGTACTTTTTCTTTTTTGTTGTCTTTAGCGTGTACTTTTTCTTTTTTGTCGTCTTTAGCGTGTACTTCTTCTTTTTTGTCGTCTTTTTTATTTTTCCCAACATTCATACTCATTACCTTGTGTCCCATGGTCATATCTTTCAACTCATCGGCCAACGAACTGACCGAGTCTTCCGACCAACTGGCCGAGTCTTTCGACGAACTGGCCATGTCTCAACTGGAAATCTGGTAGGATAGGATGACTTGACTCGTTATAATCTAAAAAAGATATATCTAAATAATGAGCATATAATCATACGACTACACTATTGTAATAAAACGTTATTATTTTTAAAAAAAATGAGATCGAATTAATGTTTAGCATAACGATGCGCACATCATTTTATAGATAATGTGTTTATTAACCCTATTGCAGCGAAAGCTGAATTACAGGGCAGCCAGTATATATATAATACATCCTTACATTTACATAACTTGTTGATAACGATAAGTACAGAAATTGTTGAGCCTATTCGTACGGCCGCAGATGGGGACAACAGACGCCGTACCGGACCGTAACCATACCCATGGTGCGTTGCTACAGGAATAGGAATTAAGCGTTTAAGGGGGCCTCCGCGTTTGGCCTTTGCCACGAGAGCGATGCATGCCGTTTCTCTACGCTGGCATAGTGTTTCCAATTTAGCGTGTGATAATGCCTCATGGTAAGAGAGGTTTGGAAACACTATGCGCAGCACTTTTTTTTGGACCGATTCCACTAACTCTACCAAGTACTCTGGCAATGCCGACCAGACAGGCGAGGCATATTCAAGTACAGATCTCATTGTGCTACAGTATACTTGAATAAGGTCGTTTGATGATAGACCGCTTTTCTTGAGCGCACGGATTGCATACAACCGCTTGGTGGCCTTCTTCACGATAGCATCACAGTGAGTATTCCACGAGAGGTCACTGGTGATGTGGACACCAAGCAACTTATAGCAATCCACGCGCTCAATAACACAACCATTTATGAGCATAGGAGCAAGCTCAGTAGAATTATAAGTAAGGAAGCACATGGCCATTTCTTTGCATTTCTTGGCATTAAGGCGCATATTGCGTGCAAGGGCATAGCTATTTATGTCATTCGCAACAAACGGAAGGTAGCTAGGAGAATTTCTTGGAACAACTTCAAAAACTGTAGCGTCATCTACATACTTGATGCGATACTGCCAGTCGCGCGCTAATCTATTCACCAATATTGCAAATAGTAACGGAGCTAGCCTGGTGCCCTGTGGGATTCCTCCCTTAGGTGATATTACATGGGAGCGTGAATCCCTTATCTTAACATACTGACTCCTGTTGGATACAAATGACGACACCCATCGAATGATACATTCATGGACACCTAGGTGACTCATTTCTGCTATTTATCTCAACTATCTATTTTTCCTTCCGTTTTTTCCCAACCTTTTTGCTATCCGTCTAATCCATCGTGTGAAAACTAAATGTGTGTCATTTATGACTCCATGATCCTGATGATTTGTCAGTCAGACCGCTACAACCGTCGAGGCGATTGGAAGTCGCTTATACGAGGGAGGCGTTTATTTCAAAATCTGTTTTATCTCTAGATAAAAAGGGCTTATTTACAAAAAATATCGACACCCGAGACAGGCTAAGTTTTTTTTATTCTACATTCAAAAAGATTCGGACCATTGCACATCAAATTACGATGAACTCAATAGCTATAATCAGATACAAATAAAACACACAGTCCTAAAACGGCATTTCTGCTGTATCAGGGGCTCATAAATAGGGGCGTCACTCATGTATTGTAAATTTGGTATGGCCGGTTTGGTTATCACGCTATTTTTAGAAACAACAATCCCGCAAGAACTAGCCAATCAACATAGAGGTGCGCGGGCGAAAACCATTTCGCGACAAGTGATGCTACATCCGCTGTTTCAAATGCAAACTTCAGCACAAGTCCAGAATCTATTACAACGTGGTTAAACAATTCACTTTGCACTTTAAAAGATCCATATGAGCCGAAAAGCATCCGCACTGGATGAAAAGTGCCAATTCCTTCATCAAGCTTGGATTTTCGACGGAAAGATGGCAAATACATGGGGAGGATTTTCACTTGGAAACACCGAGTGTTGTGGGCTTAACTCGATCAAATCAGACACGAAACCAATTTCTAACAACGCTTACATTGTTCCGCCTTCACGACATTGCAAAAGACTTTCTTCACTCTGTTTCCAGAGGAGTTTCTAGCGTAGTTTTTCGCGGCCCGTGGAGGTTGTTTCAAGTTTGTCCTCATTTTCGTCGCCACCGCACCTTCTCGGCGTACACTTTTTGTCTTCCACTGATTGAAAACATTGCTTCTTGTGGTTGCTCTCGTCTGATATAAATTCTGATGCTCTTTTTCTAGACTCCATATGAACTAACGGGCATTCGTTCAAGTGTGGAGGGGCGATGTTCCGCTAAAGCGGCTAACTAATCCGGCATAAGGAACTTTCGCCATTACTGGATATTGTGCGGACCAAATGGAAACAGATACAAAGATGCTCGGGATCCTTGTTTCTGAAAATAACATGATAACCCAATCGGCTGTTAGTCTCCTTCGCAGCCCCCAGCGGTCGGAGTCACACAACACCCCCCGCCCGTAGAGGCTACTCAGACTCGAACTACATTCCTTTCCCGCTTTAAGCCAATCAAACTTTTGGTACCATATTTCGAGAATCGTTCGCGCCATGGCAAGCAAGCCAATCACGATCCGTGTATTATTATTCAAAGAAGACGCATGAGAACCGACACCTCTTGCAAAAGACTTTCTTCCCTTCCATACAATACTGGAGAGTGACGCCCCTATCTATGAGCCCCTGGTTGCATATATACTTTCACGCGCGGCTGAGGGTTGTGCGCAGGTATCATATTTATGCATTATATATGCATAGTATTTTTGGATTCCTTTATAAGAGATGAAGCACCCCCTCTGATCGCGCATGAAAATAAAGTGTATTAAAGATTGTCTGGATAATATACTTTAATATCATCAACATCATTTGTACAGTAATTTTGATAAGGCCATTACTCGCATGGTTCTAGCAGTTAGAAACCAAAACCACATATTTGAAAAGGATTTTTTCTAGAACATCGGTGTGATTGTTTATCCCTTTGGGTATATCAGCCATGCATGCATCTTTCTGAGCAACGACGCAGAACGAGCTCCTCAAATCTCAATTAAAATATAATTCAGGTGAAGTATATTCTAAAACTTTTAACATCCCCAGCTACACGGGGTAATTTTCAAGCACGTCCTAAACTGAAAGGTAGAAACTTTAAATCGGAGAACAAACAGTATTAGGTGACGGCAGCAGCACAGACATTGAAAGCATAGGGTACAATCCATACTTCAAAGGCGACGACTCATTCCCAGAAATAAGAGACAACATGGCCGCAGCGCATGCGTAAAATTGCACATACAATGTCAAAATGGCTGCCATTTATTATAAGGAAATGTGAGGAGACATCACAATTTATCAAATTTTCCCGTTTCAGAGATTTTGGGCTCACGATGCAGGACTCGAAAAAAAACCCTTGCCATTCGAGTGATACACTTTCCGTTCAAACGATGCCAGAGAAAGCCCTATAATTGTTCCTTGGACATTGCACTTTTGTTCGCTTGAGAGCATACAATCCTCCATACATTCTCTGTAATTTCATTGAAATCGGGAATAAAAGTAGTCGTTTAAAAGGTAGAACTGTTCGCCGCATCACAGGTGCAGGACTCGAAATTGGTAAATCGACTGTCCTTTCATCAAATTGGCCAATAAAATAGGCAGTAGCGCCTTCCAATTTTGTTCCCGAAGAAATAACATTTTATGTAGTTATGCCTAGTTCAGGAACCATTATTGTTGTCTTTAAGATACAGACTGAAGCAAGGAAAACGGTGCGCTCCGCAAGAACAACTTCTCTCCGTTCGTCCGTTTTCCATTTTGTTTTTAAACGGTCCCAAGGCTTTCTGGGATAGACACAGGGGAACCATAAAGCCTTTCTAAAATACATGTTTTTTTAATTTGCGCATATAATGTTTTTCCATTATCATTGGACGTATCAAATCAGAGATGCCTCTTGCACGTTTAAAAACCGCTAATACTACTTTTATTTGGAATTTTAGTCAACCTGATTAAAAACTTCGAGTGTAACAATAAAAGGGAAGCCCCTGTGCTGGCCGGAATCTTGTTTTTATTTGTGATACCGCTGTTATTCCTCGCGGGCCTAGCAAAATGTGAGCCCAGAGAAACCGCTGGCTAATGTCCCTTATTTCTGGGAATGAAGAGGCAATTTTCATAAACAAATAACTTTTAAAATGTCTAAACTCTGCTTTATCATTATTAGAGGCAGTTCTCGATAACGCATTACAGGTATCCGCAAATAATGCACCAGTCAATTGACAGTCCGGCCCCCCGGGACATACCGGGGAGGTAACGCGGCCATGCGGGGGATTTTAACACCTATTTAACACCTGTTGTCCACCGGGGGACAGGGGATTTAACAGAAGCCCTCAACAGACCGGAAAAGGGGGCGGGGAATTAACGCTGAACCGGAAATTGGAACCGGATATTCAAATTATAATCTTTCAACAAAGATAGTTGTAAATCTATATCTCTGGTATTGACTGAAAAAAATATAGTTTTTTCTCTATCTATCGATGTCTGTTAAATTTAAAATTTGGGGTAGCCTGTGGTGAAAATACTAGAGAGGGCCCGAAAGCGGGTGTAGCATGCATACGCTTTTTCCCGCCGAAGTTTAGTTCACTGAACATGGCAGCTCAAAGAAAGGTATGGCATTCGAAAATGGGACGTTATCGGAAAATACCGGGGCCATGTATCGGGGGTTTTAATAGCGTCACAGGCCCTGGTGGCCGGGAAAGTAACGCGCATTTCACACCACATGAATGTTAATTTCCCCGCTGCAAATTTCCCTTTCGTAAACGGTCGTTGCCAATTATAACGGTCGTTGTCATTCCTGAGAACCGTCGTTGCCATTTTAAACCGTCGATGCCAAATCGAAAACCAACCAAACCGACGACTTCCTTCGTGACTAGTTCGAGAGTGATTTTCGCTCAAGAGTGTTGTATGACGTCATTACTTGGATGGCTCAAGATGGCGGACAAACCTGATTTTCTCAAAGATCTAATATCTTCAGCTATAAAAGAAGTGCATTCGAAAAAGAGATCGTTTGAATTATCCGAAATTACAGATGAGTATTTTTTGGCCTCGCTCCCAGATGATTCTTTTTACTACCTGAAGTCAATTTCAGGAAATAGAGAGAACTTCAAGGCCCACGTGTTGACTGAAGATATTACAGAAGAAAACCTGGAGCTATGGATATCTGAGTACGAAGTCATTAATAACGTTTCCATCAAGCTCAAGACAAAGAAAAACCCCACGAGTGGCTACGTGCTTCAGAATTATTATAGGTGTCAGCATAATACTCGCAACTGGAGCCCAAGTAAGGACCCACAGAAAAAATTACATATCAATCCTTCTGCTAGAGTGAAAAACACCAACTGTCCCTTCCAGATGATTGTCAAATTGGACCACAAGGGGTGCTGCTCATTGGATATTGAGTGGGAGCACAACCACTCCCTTGAAACTTTGGAGGCATCAAACTTTCTGGACCTGACTCCTGAGTGTACAGAAAGAGTATTGAAAATGTATAAAAGTGGGCATACACCAGCAACTGCAAGACAACAATACTTAAAAGAGCTCAAGGAATCATGTAATGACTATTTGGAATTTCATCGAAAGAAGGCTAATCGAGCAGTTGTGCCAAGAAGAAGGGACTTTAGCTACCTTTACACACAATATGGCAAGGATAGGTATGGAGGACAAGGGGTAATGATGTACCAGAGACTGGCTGAAAGGCTTGAACAATATAGCAAAGATAACCCTGATGCTACCACTCACCACCAAGTGTACGGGGGGGGGGAGGACAAACCTCTTTTGGTTGCTATTGTTACACCCCTTATGAAGCGTGTACACAATGAAGTTCAGCAGTCTGGAGAAATGGTGTTTGTTGATGCTACTTCTAACACTGAGGAGCACAATCTTAAAGTGTTATGTGCACACATAATGTTTCAGGGGCACTTCCACTCGGTATTCTGATAGCTAGTGATGAGCGAGAGTCCACATTAAAGCAGGGCTTTAAAATGCTCTGCTCATGCTTACCTGAATATGCATTCAATGGTCGTGGAAAGGAAAATGGACCAAAAGTCATACTTACCGATAACTGTAAAGAGGAACGAAATGCTCTGAAGTCTATTTGGCCCCTATCCACCTTACTTCTATGCACATTTCACATGCTCCAACAACTTTGGAGGTGGCTTCATGAAAGCAAAAACAATGTCAACCTTGCTGATAGACCATTCATTCTCAACCTTTTCAAGAAATCACTATATGCAGAGACAGAACAAGAATTTGAGAACAGCTTTAGGGCTTGCGCACAGTGTTGCGCAAGCCTGGCTTAACAAGAAATTTCTCGACATTTCGTTTTAGATTTACTGCTATTTCTTAAGTATTGGGTTATACGTATCTGGAATTTCGGATATAAAAGTTTGATTATCGTAGTTTTTAAAAACAGTCATACTATTTTTCTAATCTAATAGAAAACCTCGATATTTTGTTGTCGGAGTATGGACGTTATGTAGTTATCAACAACTGCTGCGTAACATTTGAACGCTGCAAATGTGTTTTGCCTTTTTTGCCTAGTTTTGCCCTATCGCGCAATTTTTTTGCCCTAGCTTGTTTTTGCCTTTTTTGCCTTCTTTTGCCCTATCGCGCATGTTTTTGCCCTATCTCGCACTTTTTTGCCTTTTTTTGCCCTATCGCGCACTTTTTTGCCTTTTTTGCCCTATCGCGCGCCTCTCTAGAATCCTGCTATAAAAAAAATCAAAATTTAATCCAGCTTCGAAAAATTCAGATTATGGGAGCTCTAATTGAACAAGTTAGGCTTCTAAAATTCTCCATGCTTTAAAGTTTGCAATATTCAAACTCGAACGGGGCAAATTCTTGTCTTGCATAAGAAGATGAGAAGCAAGAACTGAAAGTAGACAAATACCCGAGGAGTTTAATTATATCAACAGGCTGCCAGCAGCCATTCCTTTCTTCTGAAATTACGTCTAGAAAAGTATATATATTATTCGCACTTGTTTTAGATTTCGATAATATTCGGGATAAAAAGCACAATAAAAATGCAGGAAGAGCGCGATGACAAAATAAGGCAAAAAGGGCAAAAAGGCAAAAAAGGCGCGATGGGCAAAAAGGGCGCAATGGGCAAAAAGCAAAAGGGCAAAAAAAGGCGCGATGAAGGCAAAAAGGGCAAAAAAAGGCAAAATAAGGTGCGACGTAATTCGAGGTTTTGTGTTTTCTATTGTCGAAAAAAATTCTAACGCTGCTTATCGCTCCCGTCTGTTCACATTTCTTTTCCTCTTTCTATAAAAAGGACAGCATCTTAAAGAGAATTTCAAGTGCATTCCATTTATGACATTGATCAAACTACAAAAGAAAAAGTTTCTTTTCAATTAGCAAAAAGATGGAGCAATGTTCATAAAAAATGGGCTTTAAAACGGCCCGTTTTTATGGCACTGTTTTTATTTTGATATATTTTTTAATGTTTTTGAAATGTTTACTATCTCAAACTTTTGATTCGAGATGCACATTAGACAAAGGTTATCCAAATAAAATAAAAAGTGTGTAGCTTTCTCGAGATCAAAGTTATAATCATAAACCTAGCGTTATAATTTTTGTTACCCTCTGATGCGCAACACCGTGCGCAAGGCCATTAGCGAACTTTTAAATGATGACCATTGCATGGAATACCCCACTTTAGTAAGCTATTTACAAAAACTTTACAATGACAAAGAATCTTTTGCTCTATGCTTTAAAAAAGAACTGCCTGTTAGAGGGAACCACACAAACAATTTTGCTGAGGCTCAGTTTCTGGTTCTGAAAGATATAATTCTGCGGCGAACAAAAGAGTACAATGTTGTTGGGCTTCTGGACAAGCTTACAATTGATTTAGAAGACCACTACAAGAATAAACTCCTCAGTATTGCTGATGGGAGTTTTGATGGCACTTATAGACATCGATTCATGGGGAAAGGGAGCTTTGGGTTTAATGTCCCAGATAGAAAAGAACTTGATGGCTACCTTTCTTCTGTTGAAAGTTTTGGTAATAATACTTTCAAAGTTGGAAGCTCTTCAGATGGCAGTCAAAGGTCAGTATATTTTCTGTACATTTACTCGTTATACAATACTTTTGAGTGGCATACTGCAGAATATGCCATGCATCACTTAAAAGAAAATACAAGTGAGAAGTGGGATATTTTGCAGTATACCACAAGAATTCATTGTATAACTTTTTTTATGCCACGCCACAGAAAATAAAGAGCAAAATTAATTATTATATTTTAGGAGCAGTGCATGATGCAATATACAATGCCATTCCTGCATTTCGATTTTCTGTTACATATTCTGTAAGTAGCATGTTTTAAATAGAGATAATTGTGTTGTATGGAATTTGGTGGTTGACAATGTTCCCAGAAAAAAATCTTTTCTAGAGGATATATCCCAATAGTTTTTCTTTTTTTCAGCCATACAGTAGACATGACTATTGGAATGTGTACCTGTGGCATTGGCAAAGATGGGAGCCCATGCAAACACCAGTATGTCCTTTGGGTGTCCAAGCTGGCAGACTGTGTTAATTTTGTCCCAGTAAACAATCCCCGTGAGAGACAGAAATTAGCCTGGTTGGCTATAGGAGAGACACTTCCTCTTAGTTACTATATGCCATTGCGCTCAACTGAGGCTGAACAGATTACATTGCAACCTTGTGGACCTAATGAGTGTGGCACTGTCATTGAGAAATCCATTAACAGGGATCAAGAACCAAACTACACGACTGGTGAAGAAATTCATGATGAGGATAAATCTATTATTGCAAATGCTCAACAATTGATGAGGAGCTCTTGTGACCAAATTATTCAAAACCTCCAAAGCTCTGGGGATCTTAATTTGGCTAAAGGAATAATAAAGTTCTCCAAAAGAGTAACAACCTTAACAGCGACAAGGTCTATGAATTCAAATTTGGTGAGTGCCCTTTTCTCTTTCGTGTCTAATGAACTGAAGAAAACGGGAAGTGGAAAAAAATCCGTGTTCAGCCAAACAGGAAGCGAAAGTGTGGTAGTGGAAGCCTTCAGGCTGTTTCAAAAGGGCGTCCAGTACAACTTCAAGAACCAACATCGAAGAGGAAGCGCAGCCATGATTTGGCAAAAGTAGTACAGGCAAATGTCAATAGCAGCAAAAAGTCAGGGTCCCACACTATGAAATCTAAGACAAAGCACATTCAAAAGAAAAAAACAAAGAAAGAGAAATCCTAGGGAAATTTTATAAAATCCTGTAAGTATGTTTTATGGAATGCATCAAAGGTATACAATGTTCAATATTTTTGTTGTTAGACTTGTTCTTTTATAAACATTACAGTAGCAAAGCAGCAAACTTAAAGTAAAGTATATATATAATTGTTGCCTTTGAACCAATTTTGCACTCTTGCCAACTATTTCCAATTGCTGAACTGCAAACCAGCTTCCATCATTTGAACTTTGAATTTATAACAGAATTACATTTTGTACTCTATGCTTGGCCAGCACCGCTTGCGGTGAGATGGTATGATTGGAAGCCATTTAAGTGTTGGTGAATGAATAAGCTTCAGGGGTTTTGATTTACAGAAGACAGTTTAGCAGTTAGAAATCGTTAGCAAGAGTTCACAGAATTGATGAAAGATTGGGTTGCATCATATATATATATATATTGCAAGAAAAAGCACACACAATTTTATTACATTAATATATTCTTAGCTTACAGTCAGTATATAATCATTATCTTATTATTAGTCCTGTAAACAGCTCAGTAATTTGGTAGGCCTTTTATCACTGTAATGAGTTTTTAATAAATGGTATATTATTATTTTGTTTTGTTTTTCTGTTTGTTTAATACATAGTGATACAGTACCACATTTATTAGGGTCAGCAATGTTAAAATGATATAAAATATTTCTTTCTGGAATAACTCATTTATTTCAATGGGTACTTTCATGTCTCTTGAGATTTCGTTTCTCTGCGAAACTCTTTTGACATGTGCCACATTTATATGTTGCATTGTGCTCTTTGTTTTTATGTCTCTTCAGTTTTTGCTCATGATTAAATTGCTTATGACATATTTCACAAATACACTCATGGCAGCCTTTTCTATGGTACTTCATGTCCTTCTTCCTCTTGAATGTGGTGTTGCGGGATGGACACTTTTCCTCTTCTGCAATGCCCATATCAAGTTCTTCTCTTTGGCATTGTGCTTTATCTTTCCAGTCCTATATATAATCAAAGTAAGATATTATTTATGTATATATTTTGACAATCTTTTTGACCCTAAATTCTACATTTGATAAAGGTTAGATAAATGGCCTTAGGCTTGAGTTGATATGGGCTATTCTATTTTAAAATGTGCACCACCAACACCAGTGATAGGTCTGGAAATCCAAAGGGGAATGGGGAGAAACAAAATATCATTAGAAGGATTTAAAAAAAATGCAAAATTACCAAAAAAAAGGTAAGGGGCTATTAAATTCCAAGCAGTAACCCTCTTGGCATGTCACAAATTACATATCTGATAAGGTTAGATAAAGATGTAGGAAAAAAAATGCAAAATTACCAAAAAAAAGGTAAGGGGCTATTAAATTCCAAGCAGTAACCCTCTTGGCATGTCACAAATTACATATCTGATAAGGTTAGATAAAGATCCTACATCTACTGGACAAGGACCAAAACATATTTGGAAATCTGGATACTCTAAGGCTTGTATTTTTCTCTAGTCTATTGATAAAAAGCCAATGGTGATGGGGCACAAAAGTTAGCCAAATATTCGCAAATTTGGGGAAGATCTTTGTTTCTATTGATATTACGAATGTTTTTCTAAAGTAAAGAAATATAAAAGCTCGTGATGGAAATAATCCAACCTTTCGTACATCAGCAGACAATTGCTTCGACATAGCCCCAACGACTTTGGAAACCTGCCCAATCTCCGAATCTCCGAGTTGTTCCGTGACATCTGGCTGTTATACAGAAAAAAAAATATAAAACGATGCCTGCATTTATTACTGCAATAGCACGAAGTATTCTGGTTCTTTCTCGTGTCAAAATGCGCCATTTTTTTTTCAGGAAATATACCAAAAACTCACCGCAACTGATTGAAAAAAAGAGTTCCACCCTGTTGGGTTCTTGATAGATCTTTTGTCTGCAGAAGAATGGGATGGTTTTGGTCCAGCACTCGCGCACGTGGACTGATCCGCCATCTTCTAAACAGTGCCAGGTAATGACGTCATACAGCACTCTTGAGTGAAAATCACTCTCGAACTAGTCACGAAGGAAGTCGTCGGTTCCCGGGTGGTTTTTTGATTTGGCATCGACGATTAAAAATGGCAACGGCCGTTCTCAGGAATGACAACGACCGTTATAATTGGCAACGACCGTTTACGAAAGGGAAATTTGCTTCCCCGTATGTCCCGGGGGTCGGGGTGCCGTGGTTTCAATTGACTGGTGCATAATGGGAACAAAAAGGCGTCATGGTGTCTGTAGGCGAGTTTTATTCTCAGAAGCTTTTTGTAAACCGCGGCTGCACATTGTTCTCCATATTCGCTATACCTGAATCAGCGCCGTTATTTTCAAAGGTCTGTTTGCATAGCGCTCGATCCAAGGCCATTATTTACAGTCTAGCTAGTAAACCCAGTTCCAGGGAGCGGTGATATAATCCGATAAGTCAATAAATAAATGAATAAATAAATAAATCTTCGCTCCGATTGGTCGCCATTGTTCTCGATTCCTTTATATTTGAGCCACCACCCGGACGGTTCGGTTGGATCAGTAACACCCACACAGTACACATCTCTCCCCAGTCTCCACAACAATACACCCCCTCCCTAACTAATGGAGTATATTAAAGTTATCTTGACTAAATGAAAAAAAAAAATAAAAAATGAAAAATAAAAAAGTGAAAATATATACATCATATACCTATCAGAGCAAACAATAGAACTTGCAGATACGCAAGTGCTTGCAATTATTGCCCTAGTCATCCCCAGCATACTACTCCCGCTCTCCTGGAACATCTTTCCTATCACAGACAAAAAGTTATATATAAGTTATATATTATGAGCGATATGGAAGCCACCAATCATCACTATCAAATTCCTAAACTCGTCTGGATAGCGCCACTGAATCGCCTTTGCTTTCATATAGATAGCAAGATCAAACGTAATCACAGCGTGTTTGTCCAACCTTCTCCGACATTGCTTGTGTTGTTTTAAGGACAGTATAAACAGTTGATATCCCTGTTGGGGACTTGGCAATCAGTGGACAATACCCGATCGTAGTTTGCGGGATTTCTTCATTCGGCATCTCTGTATTGAATGCAGTCCAGCTTGGCGTCATCTGAATTGGATCTAATTTATCGGGCCTGTTGTCAAACGGGGTTTTTTTCATCCTCAGGAGTAGCCAGACGATATCCTTTGCTAAAACATCATTTGCAGGAGAGGACACCATCTCCAGAGCCGGCGAGAAGCTCCTGAAAAGCGTTGGCACGTCTGGTCTTTTGCCTTAAGCACTAAACTCGTGTAATTGCGGGCTTGAGACCACATCGATTGACCTTCGGCGCACTGAGTGGTCTGTATGGACTTGTGGGGCTGGTCCGAACTGCTTTCTTTGAAAAGCTACAATTGTTGTCGAGTGTGTTGCCTGCCTGCCGTCTAGTATCTCCTCGTTGGAATCATTATTGTCCGCCGCAAATTGCCAAAGCCGCCTGGAACAATGTTAGACGGAACAACCACATCACCAGACCTAGCCATGATCCATACACGTATTTGCCACCTCGACATCTTCATAGGAAGAGCAGTGGCCCATTCGGTTTAGTAGCATTATTATCTCCTTGGATCCCGTTAGATGATGAAGAGTTACAGCAAGGCCAACATGTTTGGGTGTTCTAACACGGCCGTTGCTGATTGCGTGAATGAGGTCTTGCCCCAACATGGTATCCCGGCGTTCTTTGGTTTGGTGTCGCTTCAAACTCATCATCTTGTGATAGGCACCGCCTTAGGAAGTTTTCTAGAGATCCTGGAATGATGCGTTTTCCATTTTCTATCGACACATCATCTGGATCCAAAGGTTTGATTGATACTCCTTTGCACTGCTTCACTTCTGCCTTTATTATCTGGGCCGCATAAAAAACAATTCTAGATGGTGTCACCTCTTCTCCGCCCTTATGATTTCCCTCTTCCTTCTCTTGGCATGATGGTAGCTTGTCTATGATATCGCCAGCAGTCAAACTACTTGAGTAGACAAGCTCAGACTTTTTCAAGTCGGGTTGTTTATGAATAGTTATTCATCCGAAAAATGCGCTTTAAAATCGCTTTTTTAACTGTTCGCTTCAGTACGAGTTGTCAGAAAATGTTTTTTGCACACATTCGTCCGTTACTATGTTCACAAGAGTTTTGCTGCCCTTCCTTTTCACTTTCTGGCAAAAGATGCAAAGCGATCAGTCGGTTGGAGTGACGTCACATCTTAGCCTTGGTCGTTTTAATGGACTTTCACTAGCCATGCCTAATGTAAACAAATCTCTAATTAATTAATTACTTAGACAGCTTTGACAAGAAAAACATCTCTTTAAAGTCACTTCAAGTAAACGACTCTGTTTCCCCTCTTCACAAGTGTTTAACAAACGCAATGGTATAATTATGTATTATGTATTTTTTTTTTCATCAATTAACAACAAGAGGGAGAGGGGTGGAGTATTCACCCCCTTTTCGGGTATAGGGCTACCGATCGGGACCCTGTGTTTCCAGTTTCCATTTCCCCGTTTAAGATAGATAGCTTCTGTTTAGAACAGAGAAAAAACCTACCCTATCCAGCATAGCAGCACGTCACCAAGGGGAGTCGCCCTCCTGGATCCACCCCAGTGTGGATGCTCGTAGGCTTATCAGATAATCGTTAAGTAATCAGAAAATACGTAAAGTCGGATTCAGAGAGATGAAGGATATTTTTCGGTCAAATCTTTGATATCTTAGTATTCTGAAGAAAGATTTACTCGTAATACCCCCTCCCCTTCCACACACACATCCTCCCACCCCGTTACATTTCTCCGCGTACTTATAAAGACAATATGACTATATATATCTTATTGTAATTGTAAGCTTTGGCGAATACACTGCGAATATTTGTCTCACCGTATAAAAGGCTAGGAGATGGAATACTGGGAGCCAATCAGAACATGTTTAGATCATTCGAGTAACGTCATTCATTCTCATTGTCAAATGACCTCGTGGTCAGCTGCGGAGTCTTGGCAGCGTAATGATCAACTAATTTGTCTATTGCCTTTGAAACGAGCTAGCAATCTCTTTGAAATTGTGTTTCTCTTAAGTGTTCGATTTCCAGAGAGACAAGCTACTTTTGGTAGTCAGGAGATTCGAGGATTAGTTCAAAATTAGTCTAAATGAACACGACACGTGTACAAATCGTTCTGGATGGGAAAGTACTAGCGGACAACAAGACCTGTGGACATCGACATCGTACGGAGAGAATCTAATTACCGTCCCTTCTTAACAAAGATCAGACAAGCGAGAGACTACTGAGAGTCGAGTTATGGGAATGGTTCGAACAATGCTCTGATTTTATTTTTGCCCTTTACCTACCTACCGTAAGCCATCAATCAAGGTTGAGGGGAGGCGAGAAAAGGTGAAACTATGGAGGCAGAAGAGTTCAAATATCTTGGACAAGTTGGTAGGACTACAACAGAAGTTCGTATTCTTTAAGTTTGACAACAATATTTTATCTGACGAGTTACACACTTCAAAATGCAATTAAACAACACAAAATCTTAGAGAACAACAACAACATTGAAGAATTCCTTATTTGAACTATCCAAAGATTCTATGCATTTCCTAGAATAAATTGACTAGCTTTGTTCGATATTCGAATGTCGAGCTTCGAATGTTCTTTTTTTTTCGGCTTTGTGACATGTTTTGTGTTTCTTTGTTTCTTTTGCACTGCCATCGCTTCTTGTAGCGAAAAAAACAACATAAACTTGAGGTTTACAACCTTATATGAATAAAACATTTGATTATTCTGAGATCACATAGAAAGTATGATGTTATTTATCCATGAGATACGTTCATTGAAGTATTATTATTGTAGTAGAAAGGAATACAAATCTACCCTGCGACAAATCTACAAAGCGCGTGTCGGAGTGTCGGGTAAAATTTTTCAGTGAATGAATTTTTTTTTACGAAAAAAGGCTAATCTGATAAGGCTGAAAGGCATTCGGGAAAAAAGGGCTTGAAACCCTCCATGTCCCGCTTTTTATGAATCCAAAACATTGAAAAACAGTACTGATTTTAAATGAAAGCTTATGCTTATTTTGATAATCTTTATTCATTGATTCACTTAACATAATTAAACCTTCAAGATCTACTTTTTATTGTTTAGCTAAATGATTTAATAACATCTTATATACACAATTTACTTACCTTGAAAGTAGAGAGCAAAGAGTTATTCGTCCATAGGTCAACGGAGCTAGTTGAATTTTCCGCGAAACCCGGCGCGGTTTCCTTTTCCTCCAGAAGTCGGCGAAATTTAAAAGGACCATTTGAACTTTGTGAAGCAACGCAGTATTAACCGCCAACAAATACCCCCAAAAATATTCTAACTTTATGGCATTCAATTCATAATTACTACAAGTAAATAAATTGTAATAGGTGAAAACACATTTTTTTTAAATTCAACAATTTGCAATCAGTTTGAAAGTTACCGTTGTCATGGTAACAGCTGAGACCGTCAGAAAGGTATGGAGTTAGGTAGCATCATATTGATATATGTATACATGCATTTTGAGGCTGTGTTTATTGATGTTACGTCATAGAGAAAGTCATCCACTCAGCGGTTTGTGTCAGGTTACGTTAATTGTAGTAACTCAATAGGATGACTGGAATGCAAAACCTTCCTATAGTGAACAATGCAAATGCATTCCAATGGGAATTAAGCATTAAAGTACACTTCAACTGAGTTCTTATGATTTTATTGCCGCAAAATACAGACATGTCGTATTTAAGCTTTCATGTCCCTGATCGATACACCTTTGGCCTTTCTGTTGCTATGGAAACGTACATATGCCACCCAAATGTAGCATTAAGTAAACAACTTTATAGTGTACACAAACCTGCCAAATATCAAACCAATTATTCTCTTTTAAAATATGTATTTTTAAAGTTATAGGCTACCCCCTAAAAGACGGTTCCAGGCTTGTTTAAAAGACCACCCACCCCCCTCAAAAACCGTATCATACCAAGTTCCCGACCCCACAATTTGAACTCATGGAGGTTTGATCCGGAATCTATGGACATCTGGCTATCAGAATCTTCAGTCAAACCTTTTGTGGGGTGGGGGTGCAACGAAATCGTATTTCTAGAGCCTTTTCTGAGTTCTGCCCCCCGACACGCTCCTGCGAGTGTCGGTGCGTTTCTTGGTGTAATAGCAATTGATGCATGGGAAATAAACACGGGCACTAAACACGGGACTATGTTGTATTATCTTTGGTATACTTCACTACACTACAATTACATGCTTCAAATGTATAACACAACTATATTGGTTCTCTTAAAATCTATTGGTATTTGCAGTGTAGGCGCTAAAACTGAGAAAATGATAATGTTGCCGCTAGCTAGATCACACGGCTTGATTCAAATACAGTTATTTTTCATCAATTTTTCCAATCAATTTCGTGCGCACATTATCAATATTAACGTTCAGGAAAGAAGCGGCGCCACGAAATTAATCATAGAACGGTAAACTTACCACAGGTGTATCACCGCTTAATGTAATACTAACACTTAATATTATAGAATTTACCGCTCAACTTTGCAAAAACTCCATTGAAGTCCTACGTGGCATGCAGCACATTTGTTAAGTGTGAACTGTCTTTCAAATTATAAAAGCTTTCTAGCTAGCTTGCATTCTACGTTAAAAAAAAAGGTTTCATGTACAAAAACTCAGCCTGGTTTATGGCGTTATTACTGTGTTTGCTGTGCTTGAAGATGAACCGTGAGAGAGCGCAGGGTATGGGACGAGCTTTACCCACCGGTAGATTGTTTCGTTTGACGTCACAACCCTTACAAACCACAGGGGACCCGATTAAAAACCCAAGTAAGAACCCCTGGGACTTGGCCGCGTGCAACTATTTTGCAAGACAAGCTGCAAAAAAAAAAATGAGTCTAGAACATGTCTGCAATGTTCACGTTGAAAAGTGCCTCAGTCAGCAAAACAAACATCTGGGTGTCCTCGATGCTTGAGAACTGAAAGTCGTATGTGCGATTAGCGAAAACCGAGACCACATTCCCGAGGTCTTGGAGAAGGTGATCAAGAGATTTTCTCGCCCATTTCCTTGTTGCATGGGTGACATACTTTCCAGGAAGTACAGAACGCACATCTGAAACAAGAATTAAACTTACTGCTCACCAATATCAACTTTCAAATGGTTAAGCTTTTATTAAACGGCTAAGATAAATACGAAATAATACATAAATTTTTAATTTTTAAATTTTTAACATTTTTTTATTACAGGGAATACTCAAACTTTAGTCTTGTCTAACCTATTGCAAATACATCCATTTAATAAAACGTCAGTTCAAATGGCGAATATCAAATGGCTAATTATCCATAAGAATATGTGAATGATAAGCTTAGCGATGCCAAAACCATTGTTACATTATTGACTTCTTCCTATCGGTCTTAGAACTACCATTTGCCGCTTTCGCTGACAAAAGTTATTTTTCTAACATAGTTGTATTATTTATTCATTTGTAATAGCATTTAGGTTATCTGTACCTTTGAGAGGGATGCCGATGTTTCTTGATCTTCTGCTACTGCTCATAAAGCACAATTCTTGCTTCTCCCTCTTCAAGGAGACTTTTCCTGTTTTGCATCCTTTGCCTGATAATAAAGAGAGTAGGTATAAAGCGTGGATATTTCGTTTTTTCTATTATTTTTCAAATACAGCCAACTTATCAAACAGTTACAATCTAAAACCATAGGACTGCTTTGCCTCACTGCCTCATCATTGCCTTACCATTTTCACCATACAGTACGACAGGAATCCCTCCCAAATATGTCCTGATCGCTCTTCGATGCTTGTAATCGAGCTCGAGTGGATAAAGCTCTGGGAAAAGCGTTCTGTACCGAAAGCTTATGGAGTTAACCATAATCATTCCAACAGGCCGAGCCTCTGGAAGTAGCCCAAGGGAAAAATGGTCTCCTGGACACATACACACATCCACTGGGCCAGGAAGCACATCTTCCCAAGCTCTGTCAGAGGATTTGTAGTGCCACAGTACAGGACAATACTTTGGGTCTTCGCAACGTATGTACAAAACAGGGCCTTCGTATTGTACCTTACGTATAAAATGATAAAATGAGTAGAGAGCAACGAAACGTGTAAAGACATCGATCACAGGTGTACGTTTTTACAGGGTTTCACTATTTGTCTTAAGAAATAATCACTAGATTGATCATCACAATTGCAAACTTCTAGTTATTATTAGGGGAAAAAGTAAGTGGGATGAATTTTCCGTTAGATTAAGGATTTCAGATCGATATATTGAAACCCGGCTGGTAAGCTCGATTATTGTGCCTGAAAAGGACTGTCGATAATACTCGTTTAGCACGCAAATTATGTGGAGAAACAAGAAATGCTGTATTCTCGTTGCTTGAAAAATAGATTTAAGAATAAAATATTTATTTATAGCTGGGTTCCACTTTAAGTGTTTTTACCTTTGCCGGTTCCCATTCATCTTGCCTTTTTCGGGAAGTGACGATGTCGTGGTGCAAGTTGTCTCGCATGTCTTTCAAATTGTATAAAGGCTTGTCGAGATCGCAGCTTCGTTGCTGCAAGAGATCCATAACATCCGAAATTGAGTGCTCGGCGCGCATGCGTTGATACTCCTCCTCTTTCATTGCCAAATTATTTATGGCGATGCGCGACAGATACGACTCCATACGAATCTATAAACAAGAAAAAAACAATTCCTTAGCGCATTTATTAGTATGACCATTTCTATAAAGAGGATATACTCTGGCACAGGTATTAAAGATATTAGGTTTCGAACTACAGTTCGAAAGCATTTTACCTCTACTTGTTTCTCTGGATCGAAATCTTGAAGGAAGTAGGACGAAAACCTTCCAAAACCTCCGGATGGAGGTAACCAGACATAGGTGTCGATCATGCCAACAAACCCCACACTCTCTCCCTGCTCCGTTAGTATGCACGCCATTTCGTACGCCACCAAGCCTCCAAAACAATATCCTCCTAGAAAGTATGGTCCATGCTTTTGCTCCTCTCGCACGAGGCTGACGTAATGACTAGCCAGCTCGCGCACGCTCGAACAATCAGCACCATGATAGACAGGCTCCGTAAAACCAATTGAGTACATAGCGACGAGAGTCTTAAATGAAAGAATAATGTGAAATAGTTTTCTGTGATAAAAAGATATGGCGTTAAAAAAACTAGTAGCTCCAACCTTACTACCTATCTCTATACTGCTTCATACCTGAGATCTAAATCCCGAAGCGAATGGCGCAACACTCATAACATAACGATGCGACGGGTGGATACAGAAGAACTTCACCTCGGCATCCTCAGGAGCATAGATTGGAACAACCTTCACCGTATCCTTCTCGGAATCATTTGCACCCTACGTATGAAATAAATCTTATTGCCTGTTGCAAACCAATGATAAAACTGATATATGACCAATTTTTGTTGCTTACATTTGAGGAGTCATTGAAAGATAATGGGCTCATGAGCGTGGTGTCTTCTTGTTCGATCGTCTTTACGAATGCAGTGTGTTGCTGCTGTTGAATTTCTTGCTGGTTCTCTGGGTTAGACATCATTTCTTGCAAGTCTCTTACAATCTTCACTGCGCTGATTTCGGGTTGTAAGAAGTAGAACACCTATAAGAATTTGATAACTAGTTATGACTTATTAAGTTATGCTACCAGTACTACTGCTGCTGATGATGGTGATAATGATTATGAAATTATACATATTGCATAATAATCAAGAATGCATTGCGATATTACAACAAAATTTGTGGATGCTCAAGCCGAAGGAATCTGTTGAAGATAAGGCCTATAGCAAGAGTGTAAATGATTATCCTGTACCTCGAAAGACATTTGAAGTGACGTCTCGAAGGCTGCTTTCAGCGTAAGTGCCGTGATTGAATCAGCCCCAAAGGCGTACAAACTTGTTGTCCGGTCTGCTTCTGAAAATGAGTCTAGCTCAAAGCAACGAGCCAATGTTGACATCACGAATTCTTCGATCAAGTGCTCCCTCTTAGTTGTGTCTGTCTGAAACAAGATGCGTGAAGCCAGTGATGCCGTCTCGTCTAGTGAGAAAAATACAAAGGTACGTTAACCGTACATTGTTTTGGTATAATTTACAACAGGCAGAAAAGAGTGATGAAACTGATTGGTAAAAGACGACTTGGTTTTTAGATAAAGAAATGATAGCTTAGCGTAATAAAGGAGAGTAGACGGTTGCGTAACAAAAACGAAGAGTCCTAATATGCCATGCATAAGCAAATGATTCTGAATTTGTTTGATCTTGCTCTGTTATCATGGACGTGTGATATGTCACCTGTATGCCGCTCACTCTTATCCTCCACCTCACTTCTCAGACTTTTGACACGTGTTGATCGCGCAGACTCATCACTTGTTTTGAAAAACTGAACCCAGTCTATTTCGGCCAGAGTGACCTGACACCTGCTTGGCTGGCATTTCAAGATTTCGATCAGAAATTTTGAGCCTGTAAATCAATTAATTAATTCGATCAAAAATTACTTCATTGTATACTTTGCGGAAACTTTATAAGAACGCGCGCCCTGATTGGATGGAAATAATGGACAGTATCCACCGCTAAAACTCGGAATAATGAGTTGATTTGTGAAATTACCTTTAAAAAAATTGCTTTTTGCAACCCAAGTTATCGAGCTTCACATAAAAACGGCTTTTTTGCTAAAATTATTCTAGATTCATTGTCTTTGAGGAAGGTCGGCTTCAATCTCCCTGTGTTTTCGACAATTTCCCGCCGAAATGATTTTGCACGGGCAAAGTTTTAAATTTTATTTGCGATAAACAAAAGCTGCGTATCGGGACGTATTCAAAGAAAGGTATTAATTCATGCAAGCATTAACCCAGGGATCAGAGTGCTTGTCAAAGCATTTGATTGGATAAGAACCTGATTTTTCCATGGCTTAGCATTTACCCGCATTTCAAGGAACAAGGCCCGGATCTGTTGAGACAATTGACCAGGAAGTGTTGACTGGGCGCTTTCCACCTTCAACACATACGCCATTAAGGATCTAGTTATATACATTTTATAATGCTCACCCAATTCAGCATCAAGTAAACCGAACCCATACTCCGCATGCAGATTTGCGATCTTTAGCTCCCTGGTGAGTATCCCTGCTCCGCCAATTGGTCCCCAGTTGATAGCGAGACCAGGTAGGCCAAGCGTATGGCGCCTGTACCCTGCTAGCGAGTCCAAGAAGGCATTTGCAGCCGAATACGCAGACTGTCCTCGACCGCCCATTACCGAAGCAAGGGAGGAGAACAAGACGAAGAAATCCAAGTCCATCTGGAGACTCATTTTGTGAAGTAGAAATGCTCCTGTAATCACATTTTCAATTATTTCATTTTCGTCTTCTATATTTTTTTATTTTTCTTACTCATTAAAACTGATAATAGACTTTCTTACCCCTGAGTTTCGGTGCCAATACTTTTTTGAAGCTGTCAAGTTCCATGTTGTGCACGAAGGCATCGTGTAGAACCACTGCCGTATGGACAATGCCGGCCATGCTAGGAAGCCCTTTCAGCTTTAACTCTAGTGTCTTCATTTGCGTCTCACTGGACAAGTCAACCTGCTCCATGATCATCCGTGCACCTGTCCTTCTTTCAATCTCTTGAACAACTTTTTTCTTTTCTTCGCTAGGGGGAGACCTTGCAAGAAGGACGACTGTTTTTGCTCCGTTCTCTGCAAAAGACTGGGCCAATTGGAATCCAAAACCTCGAACACCCCCTGCAACCATATATGTCCTGTCCCGTTTCAGTCCGAAGATGTCTAGTCCTGGGATCTGAGCACACGGACGTTCATTTTTATCAAACATAAACATCCTGTATATGGTGGAGCGTTTTTCCTGTTGAGGCCATTTTTCTTCGGAATTCCACTTCTTGACTGCACGATAGACGCTTGTAGTCTCTTGTGGTACGACCAGAAGCTTTTGAAGTACTCCAGTTCTCATTAACATCGACTGACAACTGAGCCACATCTCTTCGAAACTCTCATTTGTTCCCATAAGCAATTCACTTGGTCTAATCCTATCATAGCAGATTGAGCTTCTTCCAGAGAGGATAGCTTGTCCTGTGAAATCTTCACAAGCAACTACTAGTTTTCCATCATGCTTCAAAGAGGACAGGCTTCGCTTCATGGCACCAGGTTTTGGACTAGACAAAAACAGAACAGCGTCAAATTTTGCTTTGCACTCATCTTCGAGGTCGAGACAGCTTACGTCAACAATACCCTCGATTCCTGCATTCTGTAAAATCCTCCTGGTGCTTTCATTGCCTAACTGTGTCGTAGAGCAAACTGTTTTGTGTCCCATTGCGGCAGCGATGGCGGCAGTTGTGTATCCCAGTCCAGTTTGAGCTTCATGAATAAGCACGGTGGGTGATGTCTTTCCGGATAAAGACCGATCAAGAACTTTGCACGCAATAACGATGCAATAGGGAAAGGCTGCTGCTTGTACTTCAGTGAATACTTCTGGCTGGATCAGCAAATGAACTTCCTTAACACGAATCTTTTCACCTACTCTACATGGTGTTATGATGCCACATACTTTGTTAGATGGCTTAAACCGAGAGCGCCTTGACCCGACCTCTGTCACCAAGCCACTAAATGCGATACAGCCGGAATTGCTCGCGAATTCATGAATTTGCCCCTCAGATGAATACAGGATCATAGCCTCAATCTCCACTT